>NW_006922328.1:346919-351227 GCF_000298275.1 Orycteropus afer afer
GCTGATAACCAAAAGGTCACTGGTTCAAACCCACCAGCTGCTCTGTGGAAGAAAGATGGGGCCACCTGCTTCCGTGAAGATTTACAGCCTTGAAACCCAATGGAGGTCACCATGCATTGGAACTGACTTGATGGCAGTTGAGATTGTTTGGTTTTGTTTGTTTAACTCTGTAACTCCCTATAAAACCAAAAAACCAAACCCACTGCTGTCAAGTCCATCCTGGCTCACGGTAACCTTATAAGACAGAGTATAACTGCCCCACAGAGGCTCCCAGTTGGTAAACTTTACAGAAGCCTCATCTTCTTCCCGCGGAGTAACTGGTGGGTTCAAACTGTTGATCTATCAGTTAGCAGTCAAGGGCTCAACTGCGGTGCCATTTGTAAGTCCTTATTGTGTTGTTAGGTGTTGTCCAGTTGGTTCCGACTCACGGCACCCCATACAACAGGACAGAACACTGCCTGGTCCTGGGCCATGCTCACAACTGTTGCTATGCTGGAGCCCATCGTCGCAGCCACTGTGTCAATCCATCTCATTGAGGGTCTTCCTCTTTCTCGCCAACCCTCAACTTTACCAAGCATCTCGAGGACTGGTCTCTGCTGATAAAAACGTCCAAAGTGCATGAGACAAAGTCTCACCATCCTTACTCTTAGTAAGGAGCATTCTGGCTGCACTTCTTCCAAGACATACTTGTTTGTTCTCCCAGCAGCCCATGGTACATTTAATATTCTTTACGAACACCATAATTCAAAGGCATCAATTCTTCTTTGGTCTTTCTTATTCATTGTCTAGCTTTTGCATGGTTATAAGGCAACTGGAAATACCATGGCTTGGGTCAGGCACACCTTAATCCTCAAAGTGACATCTTTGCCTTTCAACACTCTAAACAGGTGTTTTGTAGGAGATTTGCCCAATGCAACGCATCATTTAATTTTTTTGACTGCTGCTCCATGGGCACTGATTGTGGATCCAAGTAAAATGAAATTCTGGACAATCTCAATCTTCTCTACGTTTATTGTGATGCTGCTCATTGGTCCAGTTGTGAGGGATTTTGTTGTCTTTGTGTTGAAGCTGTAGTCTGTGGTCTTCATCAATTCACCCTCACTTTCGCAAGCAAGACTGTGTCGTCTGCATGTCACAGGTTGTTAATGAGTCTTGCTCCAATCCTGACGCCACGTCCTTCATAGAGTCCAGCTTCTCAGATTATTTGCTCAAGATACAGTTTGAATAAGTATGGTGAGAAGATCAACCCTGATGCAAACGTGTTCTGATTTTAAGCTATGCAGTATCCTCTTGTTCTTTCGAATGACTGCCTCTGGGTCTATAAATAGGTTCGGCATGAGCACAATTAAGTGTTCTGGAATTCCCATCCTCTGCAATGTTGTCCATAATTTGTTATGACCCACACAGCTAATGCCTTTGCAGAGTCAATAAAACACAAGAACACATCCTTCTGATATTCTCTGCTTTCAGCCAAGTATCATCTGACACCAGCAATGAAATTCCTTGTTACATGTTCTCTTCCGAATGTACTGCGGCAATTGTTTTTAATTTTCTTCCTACAGTTTTCCTTTTGTGTGATATTAATGATATTGTTTGATAACTTCCACATTCTGTTGGATCACCTTTCCTTGGAATGGACACAAATATGGATCACTTTCACTCAGTTGGCCAGTTAGCTGTCTTCCGGATTTCTCAGCATGGACAAGTGAGCACTTCCACGTTGCATCTGTTTGCTGAAACATCTCAATGGGCGTGCCATCAATCCTCAGAGTCTTGTTTTTTGTCAGGGTCTTCAGTGCAGCTTGGATTTCTCCCTTCATTACCATCAGTTCTCGAACCATATGCTTCCTCCTGAAAAGGCTGAGCGTTGACCAATTCGTTTTGGTACAGTGAGGCTGTGAACTCCCTCCATCTTCTTTGAATACTTCCTGTGTTGTTCAGTATTTTGCCCATAGAGTCTTTCAGTATTGCAACTCAAGGCTTGAATATGTTTCTTCAGCTCTTTGAGCCTGAGAAACGCCGAGAGTGTTCTTCCCCTTTTGCTTTTCTAACTCCAGATCTATCCACATTTCATTATGATAGTTGACCTTGTCTTCGTGAGCTGCCCTTTGAAATCTTTTCAGCTTTTTCACATCGTTTCTTCCACTGACTTTAGTTACTCTACGTTCAAGAGCAAGTTTCAGTCTTTCCTGACATGCATTTTGGTCTTTTCTTTCTTCCTTCCTTTGCCTTTTTGATGGTCTTTTGCTTTCCTCATGCCTGATACCCTGCAATTAATCTTGTCTCCAGTCGTTAGCACTCAGTGTGTAAAACAGATCTTTGAGATGGTCTCTAAATGCAGCTGGGATACACTCAAAGTTGCACTTTGGCTCTTGTGGACTTGTTCTCATTTTTTTCAGCTTGCACTTGAATTTGCATATGACCAACTGATGGCAGCCCCTCACCTTCTTCTGACTTTTCAATGCTTAGTTTCTCCACTGTCTCTTTTCGCAGATGCAGTCGATGGGATTCTTGTGTACCCCATCTAGGAAGGTCCACATGCACAGTCACCGTTATGTTGTTGAAAAAGGTATTTGCCATGAGTAAGTCCCTGGCCTTGCACAATTCTATCATGTGGTCTGTGGCACTGTTTCTATCACCAAGGTCATATTTTCCAACAATCGAGCCTCCTTCTGTGTTTCTAACTTTCTCATTCTAATCACCTGTACTCATCAATACATCTGATTGCATGTTTGGCCAATTTCAGACTGCTCAAGTTGGTAAAAATATTCAATTCCTTCATCTTCGGCTTTAGTGATTTGTACATAAATTTGATAATAGTTGTACTAACGGGTCTTTCTTGTAGGTGCATGGATATTTTCCTATCACTGACAGCATTACACTTCAGGACAGACTTGAAATGGTCTATTTGATGATGAATGTGATGTCATTCCTCTTCAGTTTGTCATTCCCAGCATAGCAGACTATATTGTCCAATTCAAAATGGCCGATACCAGTTCATCTCAGCTAATACCTAGGCTATCAATCTTCATGCGTGCCATTTCCTTTTTGATGACTTCCAGTTTTCCTAGATTCATACGTCTCACCTCACTTTCCAATCATTAACGGATGTTTGCAGCTGTTTCTTCTCACGCCCCATCAGTCAAGGCAAGTCCCCGAAGCTTTACTCCCTCCGTGCCATTAGGGCCAACTCTCCTCTGAGGAGTTAACTCTTCCCCAGTTGTATCTGAGGGCCTTCCAACCGGACGGGCTCATCTGACAGCGTCCCACTGCTCGTCATGAGCTTTTTTTTTTTAGAAGTGGATTGGCAGGTCCTCCTTCCTGGTCCGTCTGAGTCTGGGAGCTCTGCTGAAACCTGTCCACCACGGGGGACCCTGCTGGATCTGAAATCCTGGTGGCATGGCGTCCAGCCTCCCAGCAACATGCAAGCCACTACAGTAGGACACACTGACAGATGAGCGTCGTCTACAGACACTATAACCCACTGATACTACACCCGGTGCCCACTGAAGCCACACTAGTGTGCTGGCCTCTTAAAGGCCACTTACGCACTGCTGTCGAGTCAGATCCAACTCATAGCGATCCCTCCTTTGGTTTCTGAGGTGGTATCTCTATGGAAGTAGATTGTCTAACCTTCCTTCCGAGGAGTGGCTGGTGGGTTTGAACCGCTAGTCTTCTGGTTAGCAGTCAAGTGCCTTAGGCACTACGCCACCAGAGCTCCACTTAAAACCTCCAATAAAAAAACAGCCTCTTCTCATTTCTCATTTTCCTTGTCTCTCAGCACCACTCAACACAGGCGGCATTTCTGTCCCTCTTAAAGTCTCTCCTTGCTGGGGTTCTGTCATTCTACACCAAGTTTCCCAAAGTGTGTGTTCTGGAAGACCAGACCCTTTCTCCCAGGATTCTGGGAGAAAAGGACCTGGGAAACGCAGCTTCACATACTCCCTTCTGTGAGACACGGCACATGGGTCATCATGGTGAAAGCCAAGAGACACAGAGCTGTGTGACGGGCGATGGAAACCCTGGAAATGGGCAGTGGTGACGGCTGCACACCACGATGAAGGTGACCAGTGTCATTGGACTGTGTGTGGAAAAATGGCGGAAATGGCAAATGTTTTGTTATAATAGCTCATCACAATTAATATTTAAAAAACCCAGAGAATTCCCACAGCGAATACATTTGCTTTCCTTTATCTAACATAGTTGCAGAATACTGACCACAGAACCACTTTTTCTTTTCCATATGACCTGTTACCATGCCAAAGACCCAGTGTTTGATAAAGAATGCTTTGGGAAATATCCCTAGTG
>NW_006922328.1:354087-355446 GCF_000298275.1 Orycteropus afer afer
GAAACACCGCCTGGTCCTGCACCACGCTCACAACCTTGCTATGCTTGGGCCCACTGCTGCACAATCCATCTTGTTGAGGGTCTTCCCCTTCTTCACGACCATCTACTTTACCAGCATGGTATCATTTCTCCACGGAATGGTCCCTTCTGACGACATGACCAAGTAGGTGAGACCAAGTCTGGCCAAAGTGGAGTGCCTGGGGGGGTCTGAATCCACCCATCTTTCAGGCCAAGGGCCTAACCACTGTGCCACTAAGATCAACAAACCAAACCCCACCACCATCCAGTTGATTTTGACTCATGGTGACCCACAGGGTGTCCAAGACTGTAAACCTTCACAGAAGTAGACTCCTTCATCTTTCTCCTGCAGAGAAGCTGGTGGGTTTCAACCACCAACCTTCTGATTAAACCAAATGCCTTTACCACTGGGCCACCAGAGCTCCTTCTAAACCAAACCAAACCCACTGCCATCGAGTCGACTCCAACTCATAGTGACCTGCACTGGGTTTCTGAGGCAGTAAATCTCTACGGAAGTAGATTTCCCCGTCTTATTTCTGCAGAGTGGCTGGTGAGTTTGAACCACCAACCTTCTGGTTAGCAGTCAAATGCCTTAGGCACTGCACCACCAGAGCTCCTTGTGTGGTGTTAAATACAATCACCAATAAAGCAACCCACATCACTGAAGGGTACGTGCATAGAAGCTGTATACACTCAACAACAACCTAACAACATTTAACATATATAGCACAGCACTCTGCATCGATGCTCACTTCCTAAGCTAAGAACTCTAAGGAACATGTCATTAATTGTTAGTCACTGGAGGCGAATGCATCATACTATTCATTAAAAAAAAAAAAAAAAGATACCTGCATGTCCCTAATACATAGTTTGTTACAGAATACAAATCCAGCAGCATCCAGACATTTGAGTATTACAACACAGAGAGCAAAACAGATGGCTGTCACAGGGAACAGAACAGAACCACACAGTACTAAAGAACAAATTAAAGCAAAAAGGAACAAAATGTTAAAGTAACAGTTAAGGAAAAGGACAGGTGAACTCAAAATCCCTCATGTCCTTGGGGATTGTGTTTTAGTGGTCAAGGTTGAGCACACAGCCAACTCAGAGGGCAGCCACGTGGTTTATTGGTGTTTCTATCTATCTTCTTGTGATGCAGCAGTTAAAGCACACAGCTGCTAACAGAAAGGTCAGCGGTTCAAACCCACCCAGTAGTTCCACAGAAGAAAGACCTGGCAATCTGCTTCCACAAAGATGACAGCTTAGAAAACCGTGTGGGGCAGTTCCACTCTGTCCTCTAGGGGCGCTGTGGGTCAGAATCGACTCCAGGGCAGTGGATTTC
>NW_006922328.1:356295-357684 GCF_000298275.1 Orycteropus afer afer
ACATAGAGAAACGTTAACGACATCACTTGTAGCCACAGTTAAGCACCTTTTTTGATTCACGAATGGAATAAATGAAGAGAAAGGGAAAGAGAATGTATGTTTTTCTGCTGTAATACAGTGGGCAGTGTTAAATAAGAGTGTCTAAAGAAGAATTCAGGAGCTCTGGTGGCGTAGTGCCTAAGGCATTTGATTGCTAACCAGAAGGCTAGCAGTTCAAACTCACCAGCCACTCCTCAGAAGCAAGGCTGGGCAATCTACTTCCGCGGTAAGTCCACCTTGGAAGCCCAAGGAGGGGTTGGTATTAGTCTAATCGACTCAACAGCAGTGAGTTTGGTGTGTTTTTTTTTTTTTAAAGAACAATTTGGGCAACGAAAAAGGGCGGGCAAAAACAGGAGTTGCAGAAAACCCCCTTGGGTCAGACAGCACACTGGACACTAGGTGGCACTATTGGCACAGGGCAGCTTGGTAGCTGGTCCAAAGAGGCTGCAGGGAAAGACCTCGGTGTCGGGATGGACTGGACGGACAAGCACCGCCACATATTCGCAGCTTTTATACCGACGTCTCAAGGAGCTCCTGCACTGGATTTCTGAGACGTCTGTCTGCAGCTGGATACCCCAATCCCACCAGGACACCTGAAGCTAAGAAATGTGAGACAAGTAGCAAGGCGCTCACTAGGACAACCCCAACGCCCCTACTTCTCTGTACATCTTCTTCAGAATGAAAACTATGCCGCTAATCTCCTAAACCCTACCTCGTGTTCCACAGTGTCTGCAAAGTGAAAAGTATTTTTAAAAATGTGAAAAACTGAAAAATGTTTCTCTGTATAAATAAACTATGTAATTCTATGCAACCGCCTACAGTTATATTAACTAGCTTTCTCCCGTGAATAAAAATATTCAGCAAATAAGTATCTCCACAACATTATTCTGATCTGAATACTCCACCGATTTCCTATGAAAACAGAGAGCTACACTGCATACCCACGCACGTAATGAAAAATGCGAGGGCTGCGAGAATGACACGAAACCATGTATGTTTAAAAGTGATTTTATCTACAAGCCTAGAAAAGCCTAGGAAATAATAAATCTGTAAACTGAATGACCACTAGTGACGTTAGAGCGAAACCTTCCAAAGCCAATGCTGAACATGCCACGACTCTGATGGTTAGAAAGATGCCCTTTATGCTATTTGAGAGGGACTGACGCAGCTTTAGATTCCCAACTATAATGGTATTAACTCAAAGTAAACACGTTCGATGCTGATACGCCAGAGGACTGTTAAATAGGAAATACAGTAATGACAGCCTGACAGTCACAAAGAATACAACCTGTGCAGCCTTGACTGGCAGCTCTGGGGCCCTCATCCAGACAGGCAAGTAGCTTTTTTTTT
>NW_006922328.1:359069-362608 GCF_000298275.1 Orycteropus afer afer
GAATCTACTGGAGCAACTGAGTAGCAGATGTGGTCTGCTCCCGGGACAGGAGAAGCTTTGGGAATGGTCCGCTAGCTTTACGGCACACTTGGACCCTGCACGCAGCCGAGTCACTGTTCAGCAGCCTGTCACACTGTCTGTCGATCTTGAGACTCTTCAAAACAACCAAACACACGCCCTCTAGTCGATTCTGGCTCACGGTGACCCCTGCTGGGTTTCTGAGGCAGTAAATCTTTATAGAAGTAGATTGCCCAACCTTCCTTCCGTGGAGTGGCTGGTGGGTTTGAACCACCAACCTTCTGGTTAGTAGTCAAATGCCTTAGGCACTGTGCCACCAGAAGTCCTTATTGGGACTCTTAATGGACTTGAATTAATGGTCTGCCGTGTGCTTTGGTGATACTGGGACTGTGCATTTTTACTTGTGGATCTTGGGTTTGTCAGCCTCAGCAGCCAGCAGCTACCTGAGTGAAGTGAAGCCTCTAGCTGCAGTGGGCCAGAAGGAGGCAGAGCTGACGCTCAAGGTTGAGGGGCTTTCACCCAGTCCCTAGAGCCTGGCAATTTGAACTCAGACTTCTAGCCTCCAAAACTATAAGAGAATGAACTCTTTTGTGTTAAAGCATCCTACTTGTAGGTGTTTGTTAGAGTGGCACTTGTTGTTTGTTGTTGTTGTTATTTGCCATCGAGTCGGCCCTGACTCATAGCGAACCCTCCTTGGGTTTCCGAGGCAGTATCACTATGGAAGTAGATCGCCCACCCTTCCTTCCGAGGAGTGGCTGGTGGGTTTGAACCGCCAGCCTTCTGGTTAGCAGTCCAGTGCCTTAGGCACTATGCTACCACAGCACTAAGGAACCCAAACACCTGCTCATGGTCCTTTCCTGGGTTCTGGGGTCCCACCTGCAACAGCGATGAACCCTTCTATTATCAGTATGATTTTGTGATGATCGCGTTTGTTTTGTGTCATACGTAGTTAGGTCCATGGCTGGGACTCCGTGGATTCCATTTGGCTTCCTGTAGTATGTACATGCTGACGGTGTCCCTCATCCTGGGTGATGTTCTCGTCCTGTCTAAAGCTTCATGAAAAGGTCTCTATGATGTGTCTTCCCCTGGCACCCTTAGTCACTGAACACTGAACCATCTGTACTAGCCACGGACTGACCGCACTGTAAGGACCCTGAAATCAGGGACAAGGGAGGACAACACCTGCTTCCACCGATTTGCAAGCTAGCTTCAGAGTACGCAAACCTGTCCACAACGGGGCATCAATACTTGTGAATCATATTGCCATTCTGGGAACTACATTTCCTACAAGGAGCTCTCATGGCACAGTGCATTTGCTTGCTAACCAAAAGGTTGGTGGTTCAAACCCACCAGCCGCTCTGTGGAAGGAAGATGAGGCAATCTACTTCCGTAGAGATTTACTGCCTTGGAAACCCAATTGCGGTCACTATGAGTTGGAATTGACTCGATGGCAGTGAGTTTTTATATGAAAATGAAGGAGCAGTAAGCACTCCGCTGCCAGTCGAAAGCCTGGCAGTTTGAGGGGCCTGCCAACACAGGACTGTAGTCTCGGGGCACCGTGCTCAACCAGCAAAACACAGTACATAAAAATCTTGTTCTACACCTACTTTGGTGAGTAGCCACTGGGGTCTTAAAAGCTTTCGAGCGGCCGTCTAAGATGCAGCTATTGGTCTCCTCTTATCTGAATCAAAGAAGAGGGAAGAAAATCAAAGTCATCTGGAAACAATTAGTCCAAAGATAAGATGGACCACGAGGACCTCAGCCTTCACGACTGTGAGACCAGAAGAACTAGATGGTGCCTGGCTACCAGTGCCAACCGCTTGGAAAGGGATCAAAACTGGAGATCCTGGATAGAGTGGGAGGAAAAATGTGGAACAAAATAAAAACACAAACATGATCAGAATTACATGTCAGATAGAGTCTGATGGAACCCCCAAGACTATGGCCCTAGGTTACCCTTCGGGCCTAGAAATGGACTCACTTCTGTGGATCGGCCGTCAGCCCAACAGTAGAAAGACCTAGATGCAGGACACCTAGCCCAGGGCCATGCACCCACCTACTCTAGGAGGGTGTACCCCTTCCAGCAGCAGCCGTGAGACAGCAGAGGGCCAGCATTCAGAGAGGGAGGGCTGGACAGATGGGATGCACAGATGAGAAGGGCACAGGGACTGGGTGGTCATGGGGGGGGAGCTTTTTTATGGTTGGGGTTGGTAATCGGGATGTGAAATCAAATGTGCATGAACTGTTGAATGGATAACAAACTTGCTTTGTAAATTTACATCCAAAGCACAGTAAAATAATAATAAAAAGTAAAATAAAATAAAAACCGAAAGGTTGACTCACAGCGATCCCATAAGGGTTTCCAAAGCTGTAAATCTTTACGGAAGCTGACTGCCTTGTCTTCCTCCTACGGAGCTCCTTATAATAATGCCTTTAGGTGTTGAAATAATCTGTGATTTAATTTGGATCGGTTTCATGACTAAGGAGCTCTGTGGTGCAGCGGTTAAAGCATTTGGCTGTGAACCAAAACGTCAGCAGTTTGAACACATCAGCTGACACACACGGAGTAGCCATGGGGATCTGAGTTGCTGGGAACTGGAATGCCTTCACAGGGTGTTCTCATTCAGATGTGGACACCTGGGGGCTTTCTCCTCTGCTCTCTCAGGTGTCCTGGCATATCTACATTCCCTGGCCAGGATGGTGTCAAAGATGGAACATTTTTAATTCCACCCTGACAGTCTCAATACACTCTGACAGGCTCAACACGTTCCATCTGTAATCCAAGTTAACATGACACGCATCACCTAATGCCTTGGTGATGCACTCTGATGTACAGCTCTGTCAATTCACGTTTACAGTTATTGAAAAGATCAAGTGACAAAAGTGTGAAACATTTCCTGTAAATTCTAAGACTCTATGCTGTTGTTAATTAGGTTTCCATATAAAGTGCAATTCACTTCCATGAAGAACGGCTGCCGGACCGTCCTTATCCTAACCCTCCTCCACCGCCCCCTCCCTTCAGCCTGCACAGCCTCTGCGTATTGACGAACCACGTGCGGAGGCTACACCTCGACTAGACTGCACACCCCCCAAGGGCAGGCGCCATGGCCCTTCCAGGCCTCCTGCCTGTCCTTCCTGCCACTTCCTCTCCACTGCTGCCGGTGTCTCCGAGGCGTATTTGTGGCAACGTTGTTAAATGTCGTTAATGAAGGCCCGGTACAAGTCCTGCCGCAGCTGGGCCTTCTCCCTGAAGTGCGTCACTGAAACCATCAGGGGGCCATTAGAGAGGACGGGAAGGAGCCCGTGATTACCACGGTCACCAGGCGTCTCCGGGAAGCCGAGCAACCACTGAGCGGCACCTACACGCCCCTCCGCTCCCAGCTGCTGCTGCGGTCCACCGCCAAAGACGCAGGACCACGCCGCGCCTGCGTTCCCTCTGGAGACCATCCTTACTCTGATCACTGAAATCTGAATGAGACAGCCCGAATTGTAATAGTCAGAGAAGAGGTGAAAAACAAAGA
>NW_006922328.1:363223-364622 GCF_000298275.1 Orycteropus afer afer
GGCAAAAAAAAAAGTCTCCTGTGGAGTGAAATTGCCCTGGTTGAGAATCTTGGCTAAAGTCTTTCACATGTTTGTTGAATTCTGAGGACCACAGCCTTGGGGAAATCTAGGGCAACAGAGTAACGTCATGCTTTAAAATAGTGAGCAAAACAGGGTATCTCAAAGCACTCTGACAATATGACTAACTGAAGGTACAAAGATCATGTTTCATGGCATCTCAATTCAATAAATTATGCAATGATAGATTCAAGGCAATCCTGATCAAAACCCCAACAGCCGTAATGACAGAAATGGAAAAATCAATCCTTTATATGGAACAGCAAGAGGACCTGAACAGGTAAAGCAACGCTGAAAGAGAAGAACAAAAAAGGACAACTCACACATCCTGGTTTTAAAATATACTGGAAAGCTACAGTCATCAAAACAGCCTGACAGTGGTCCAACAAGAGAGACACAGACCAGTGGAAGAGAACCAAGGTTCCCGAAATAAACCTCCACATTTATGGGCAACTGATTTTGGACAAAGGCTTGAGTCCATCTGATGAAAAGAAGTCTCTTTAATAAATGGTGCTGGGAGATCGGATTTCCACATGGAGAAACATGAAACAGGACACACGCCTCACATCGTACACAAAAACAAATCCAAAACGCATTAAGGACCTAAGGGTATAAACTAAAACCATGAAATTCTTAGAAGAACCATCAGGGTCAACGCTGTCAGGCCTCACTTTCAACAATGGATTATCTAATGTGATAACAAAAGCACAAACAACAAAAGACAGAAACAAATAAATGATGTCTCATAATGATCAAAAGCGTCTGTGCATCAAAAGACTGTACCAAAAAAGTGACTAGATAAGCTACCGACTGGAAGGGTAACTTCAGAAACCATCATATCTGAGAGGAATGTAACAACCCAAAACCAAATACATATGACTTCAACAACATAACAAGACAAATAACCCAATCATAACACGGGCCAAGGACTTGAATACACACTTCATCAAAGAGGATGTTCAAATGACCACCAAACACATGGAAGGATGTTAGCATCATTAGCCACCAGAGAGATGCAAATCAAAACCACAGCGAGTCACACTTCGCTCCCACTAGGACAGTGAAGATGAAAAATAACAAATGCTGGCGAGGATGTGGGGAAGCTGGAACCCTTACCCGTTGCTGGAGGGCACGCAAAGCGTCCAGCCACTGTGGAAAACAGTGTGGTGGTTCGTCAAAAACCTAAAAAGAGGACAACCATAGACCCAGCAATCCATTCCTGTATCCCCAAAAGATATATATACATGTGTATACATGTGTGCGGGAGCTCTGGTAGCTTAGCGCCTAAGGCACCTGACTGCTAACCAGAAGGCTGGTGGTTCAAACCCACCAGCCACTCCTC
>NW_006922328.1:365467-367564 GCF_000298275.1 Orycteropus afer afer
GCAGGCACAACAACTGGTCTCCGTTCACCTGGAGTGCCAGAGGAAAGAGAGTCAGGAATAGGAGGACGTGGACTGTATGGCTAACGGCCTCCATGAACAGCTGCCTCGGCCGCAAGACCACAAGAGCTGGGTGGTGCCAGCTCCCCTCACTGAACGTCTGGATTCGAGTCCGCAGAAGAATCCTCATTGACAGGGGAACATGCAGAACAGAATTTCAAACTCTCATGGACTCGACCTCCTAAGCCACAAAAGTGGAATGAACTGAAACTACTGCTCTGAGATTATCTTTAAACCTTAAAGAAAAATATGCCCTGAAGTCTTTTTAAAAACTAAGCAACTGCTTAACTAGTGAAAAATGTCCGCCCTGAACATTATGCTCTTCTAAGAACTACCTATATGGATCAACAGAAGCCCTCGCTGTGCAGTGATTAAAGGTTGTTGGTTCAAACCCATCAGCTGCTCTGCAGGAGAAAGATGCAGCAATCTCCTGTGAAGGTTACAGCTTTGAAATGCTCTGGGGCAGTTCCACTCTGTCCTCTAGGGGTGCTGTGAGGGGCGCTGTGAGTCAGAACAGACTCCACGGCAGTGGGTGTGGTTTGGGCTTTGCTTCTGTGAAGACTGACAGCCTTGGAAACCCTGTGGGGCAGTTCCACTCTGTCCTCTAGGGGCGCTGTGAGCCAAAATTTGACTTGATGGCTGTGGGTTTTACATCAGATTGACAACAGCAACTTGAAACATGAGACAGAAACCTTAGGAGGCAGCAAATTTCAGTGAATGGGGGAGGAAGAACTCGGAAAAGGAGGGTGAGGATGGCTGTGCAACTTGAAGAACAATCTCACTGTCACTGAAGGGACATCGAGAGACGCTGAGTTGGTGTATCTCCTGCTGTGTCTATTCTCGACAACAACAAATAAATAAAATTATATATATAAAAGAACTATTTCTAAGCCCTGAAGCAATAGTTTGCTTCCTGATTAGAAAAGCTCTCACGTCACCCAAGGGGCACGTCACCTGAGGGGCACATCACCATGTGCCTACACGCAGGACTCATGGCCCGTGTGGACACTCTCACAGCAAACAGATACATTTTGCTTCTTTTAGAGGTAAGATGTCCATGGAAGCAGCAGTCAAGAAATCAGGGCAAATCTGCTGCAAAAGGCCCTGAAGTCTTAACAAGCAAAGATGTCACTTTGAGGACTAAGGTGCACCCGACCCATGCCGTGATCTTTTCAATGGCCTCACAGGCACGTGCAAGCTGGACAACGAGGAAAGAAGACAGAGGAACTGATGCGCTGGGCCTGTGGTGCGGGCGTGGTGAAGAGGAGTGAACAGCCGTGGACCGCCGAAGAACGAAGAAACCAGCCAGAGTGCCCCAGGAGGAGGATATGGAAAGGCCCTGGCTCACATACTTCGGACACGTCATCACGCACGGCCAGTTGCTAGAAAAGGACGACAGCATGTTTGGTGAAGCAAAGGGTCACTGACAACGAAAGCAGCCCTCAATGAGATGCATGACACGAGACCCTTGACAGTGGGGCGGAACACGTCCACGGCCAAGAACACGGCAGAGCACGGGCCTCGACGGTGGGGCGGAACACGTCAACGGCCAAGAACACGGCAGAGCACGGGCCTCGACAGTGGGGCGGAACACGTCAACGGCCAAGAACACGGCAGAGCACGGGCCTCGACGGTGGGGCGGAACACGTCAATGGCCATGAACACGGTAGAGCACGGGCCCCACCCCGCTCTGTTCTACGCAAGGCTGCCATGAGTCAGAGCCGACCCACCAGCAGCCAGGAACACAGGCGCAGGCCAGAACAAGGCCTCACCTTCTCCCGAGGTAGCAGAGCCTTCCCACGCCACCTCCTCTCATCACCGTTCAAGAGGAGAACCACGGCAACGCTGAACACACCTGGCGATTGTTTCAGGGCCCCGTGCACACGTGGCAATGGATGTGCTCAGTCAATCTGTCAGCCCTTCAGTTCAGACTGCTGAAGAGTGACAGTCAGAGACTGCCTTTTACATGCTTTGTATGTGTATTTGAGAGCATTGAGTAATTACTGCTAATTTCTAAGAAGTGATAAAAAGTATTATGGG
>NW_006922328.1:368374-370129 GCF_000298275.1 Orycteropus afer afer
AAGGGACAGGGACCCCAGGGAGGAAATGGAGGAAGGCTGTCACATCGAGGGGATTCCGACTAACATCAGCAAACAAAGTATGTGTCCGTTGTTGAACGGGAAACGAAGTTGCACTGTAAACTTTCATCCAAACTACAATGAAGTGTTCCAAAAATCAAAATTGTTTTAGAAGAATAAGATACACAGCTACATGTGAACACAAGATTTGGCCAAATGCATAAACCAAGAAGGTAGTTCTCATGGTAATTCTGTTGTTGTTGTTAGGTGCCGTCGAGTTGGCTCCGACTTACAGCGACCTCACGGACAACAGAACAAACCCTGCCCGGCCCTGCTCCAGCCTCACGGTCCCTGCTGTGCCTGAGCCCACCGCTGCACCCGCTGTGTCAAACCCTCAGTGAGGGCCTCCCCCTTTTCATTGACCCCCCCACTGTACCAAGCATGACATCCGTCTCCAGAGAATGGTCCCTTCTGACAACATGACCAAAGCAGGTGAGACAACGTCTGGCCATTCTCGCTTCCAAGGAGCATTCCGGCTGCACTCCCTCTAGGACGGAGCTGTTAGTTCTTCTGACAGTCCGTAGGACTCTCGGCGTTCCTTGCCAACCCCACAACTCAAGCAGCGACGCCAGCTTCTCGGATTATTTGCTCATGGTAACTCTACTAATCTAGATGCAGATGCCAGTTCACAGGATTGGGATACTATATTAACTCAAATAATGAAGCAGTTACACTTCCTGAACTGATCCTGGCAAATTACTGCTTACTTATAACAACGACTCGGAACGCTAGGGGCTGCACATTATGTAGATTTCCTTTTTATGAGCATTTGCCAAAACTGTTCTTCTACCAGACCCGGCCTCACTGGAGAAAAGCAAGGGCAGACGAGAGCATGAAGAGAAATGATTTTGAAACCATCCAAGGATCTCCAGTCACAGGAGACCAGAAGGGCTGTGGGTGCACAGGGAGACAGCTCGGGGGGGCAGGAGTGCACGGAGGGAAGGATGCAGGGAAGAGGTGACTGTGGGGAGGAAGTGGGAGGGGAGCTGTTGCATTGTGGGAAATTGCAGTCACTCTCATGAGACAAAGTGTATGTGAGCTGCTGTATGGAAAGTGAACTTGTTCTGTAAACTTCACCCAAATCACATTAAAAAAAAAAATGCAAGGACTTCAGAAGAGCTCCCCACAAACACTGAGCAGTATCAAAGGGCAGAAGAAAAGACCTGAGACCTCCCCCACAGGGCCACGTCCCGGACAACAATCCCCCCCCCAACCTAGCGACAACTGTGAGGATCAAAATGCCGACCACGTCACAAATGTAAAAGGTTCCACACCTAAACTTTATAGGATGATTTATGGTGCTTGGGTAAGCCCAGCGTGTCACCTAATTTACAGTGTCACCCAACGCTTGCGAGTTTCTTTCTTTTCTGGACAGAAACATGTCTGATGAAGTCCCTGGTGACGGCAGTATGTCAGTGACCCTGCAGAAAAGGTGTACCGCAGAGGCGCGGACGCTCACGGAAAGGTCCTTAGCCTTTTTATAAACCCATTGCCATCGAGTTCATTCTGACTCATAGTGACCCCCACTGGGCTTCCAAGGCTGTAAATCTTTATGGAACTAGATCGCCCCATCTTCCTTCCGCGGAGCAGCTGGCGGGTTTGAACCGCTGACCTTCCAGTTAGCAGTCAAGTGCCTTATCCACTACGCCACGGGAGCGCCCAGGCTGCTTATGGTAACGCAGAACTCACGCAGGGCGT
>NW_006922328.1:376141-381681 GCF_000298275.1 Orycteropus afer afer
GCTCCTTGGAAGGCAAATCAGAATGGACGAATAAAGTGGAAAGATACTAGGATGAAGATGTGAATTGTGGGCGGTAGAGACAAAGAGGAGGACGCTAGGGACAAGTGAGTGGCCCAGCGACTGGCAGGATCTGTCCAGCCTGGTGGTGTCACAAGCTACTGAGGAAGACAGTGAGATAGATGACTTAGTTCACAGGGGGACGCAAAGCAGGAGCCACAAGAATGGCAAAGATCAAGGGGCAGGGAAGAGCGATGGTGGGGGAGCCTGGAAAGCAAGAAATAGATCAAAAGAGGCACCACTGTTTCCTGGGCGTGAGGCTCCCCGAGATCTTCCTGGCCCCCCTTCAGACCTTGCACAAATGCCACCATCCTAGAGAGCCGTCCCCTGACCACGTGGTCTTAGTGAGCCATTCCCGGACCTCAGGACTTACAACTGAGCCACACAGGCACCTCCTGGCACTGGCCAGTCCCCTTCCTGCCTTTACTGTTCATTTATCAGCATCTAACAGACAACATGAGAAGCCCTGGTGGCGCACGGGTTAAGTGCTCGGCTGCTAACTAACTAACTGGCTCTAACCCACCCAGCCGTTCTGTGGGAGAGGCCTGGTGATCGGCTCCCGCAAGGAGGACGGCCGAGAAACCCTGTGGGGCAGGTCTACTGTCACGTGAGTTGGAATCTATTTGACGGCACCTAACGATGACAAGGAAGGTCAGGCAACCTACTTCTGTAGTGATACCACCTCAATACCCGAGGCGGTATCACTACAGAAGTAGATTGCCCCATCTTCCTTTCAAGGAGTGGCTGGTGGGTTTGAACCGCCAGCCTTCTGGTTAGCAGTCAAGTGCCTTGGGCACTACGCCACCAGAGCTCCTATAACAACATGAAGGAGTAGTAAAATCAGACTACATTTCTCACTGAAGACAAATATAAAGTGGGATAAAACACACAGAAACAGACAAACTAGCCAACAAGCCCAGTTATCCCAAGGTGTCAATCACACCACGGAGATAGGATGTGAGGACCCCAGGTCCCAGAGAGAAGACCCTCTCCCCTCGAGGGATGCGCCAGTCACTACCGGGCAACGAGGCCAAGCAGAAAGCCGATGCCTGGCCCTGGTGTCCGTCCCCCGGGAATTCTATCCTCCCAGAGCAGCCAGGCACTGAGCGGTAAAGACGCCAGATAAAAGGCAACCTCAAAGTGCGCCCAACATTCTGCTCAGCCTTAACCCTGGGGAGCGTGCTGAGGCACTAACCGCCTGGGCAGAGGCTAGAAGGCCCCACAGAGAGGGAGAGCCAGCAGGGCTTTCGTCAGCCCCACAGCACTCAGGAGAGGAAAACGGAAATTCCACGTTGCCAGACAGAGTATCTTGGGAAATACTCCAAACTTTCACCGGAGACCTTGAAGGGCAACTGTGCACTAGCTGCTGTTGTTATTAGGTGCCGTGGAGTCCTTCCGACTCACGGAGACCCCATGGGCCACAGAGCAGAGCCGTCCACAGGGTTTGCCCGGCCGTCATCTCTCTGCAGGCAGACCCGCAGGTCCCTCTCCTTGGAATGGCTGCTTGGCATCAAACTGCCCACCACTCAGTCAACAGCCGACTGTCCACCTGTTGCACCCTCATGGATCCTTACGCATGGGTTGGAAGACCATTTCTTTTATGTCCTAACCGCCCTGAGTTCAGCCTCCCATCCTATCAATCACTGACGAATCTACATGATCGATGTTCTTCTAACTGCCACCCAGAGAATATTAAATCCCGTCTGGACAATGACAGCGTCACTCAGGTCCCCTGTACTTTTTCATCACAGTGGTAATGAAACATTACCAGGCATCCCAAGAAAAAGGATCAAATATTAAAGCAGACAACAAAATAGGCTCCCAGGTGATCGAGACATAGAGGCACTGGCCAGGGCCTTTACACAAGTACGTAACCAATACACTCAAGAAAACTGACGGAAACACAGACAGTTCCTCTCAGTAACCTGAATCTCTGTAAACTTTAGGACTGAAAATGCAACTGATGTGAAGAACTCTGTGACTGGGTTATGACAGGACACTGGGCAGAGACAGAGACAGTTGGCTGGAAGAAAGGTGAACAGAGAATGCCAAAAAGGAAAGAGTCAGGGGAAAGGGCAGACACAATGAAATGACCTAACATACGTGTAGCGGGAGCCCCAGAAGGAAAAGGAAACAGTAGATAGAAACAGCAGTCAGCTGTAAGATGAGAAATCTACCACAATGATGAAAGACAGGAACTGAGATCCCAGATAGAAGGAAACGCGGTGGCTGAGTCAGACTCAAGAGGCTCCATGAAGCCCCTGAGGGAAAGTTACAGTATGAACCACACATCAGCACGTCCGTGGAAATGCTGAGAACCAAAGACAAAGAGCACATCTGGAAAACAGCCAGAGGAGAACGCAGTAACGGCAAAGGAGCAACAGCAACACTAAAGGCCGACTTCTAACAGAAACGGCCGAAGTCAGACAACCGGGAAACAACATCTCAGAGGTGTTGAAAGAAGAGACCCTTTAAAACTAAAAGTAAAGTAAACACATTTTCAGGCAAACAGGAACAGAGAGCTCATCACCAGAGACTCACATGAAAAGTAATACCGAAGGGAGTTCCTTAAAGGAAAATTACCCCATGCAAGACTACAAGTAAAGAAAACAGGAAGAAATAAAGGCTTTCAGAAAGGGGAGGTGTGAGGACAAGCTGACATGAGTAATGGCTGTTTTATCACCACCACCATCACCACCACCATCAAAACCACAGCAAGGCCTTTGAGGTTTAAGATAAAGCAAAGAAGGGAGCGGGATAAATGGAATCAACTTGCTGCAAGGCCCTTCCATCCCATGTTAGCAGCAAAGGCAGTGATTTAGAACAGACTCAGGTCAGTGAGAGGTGCACCGTGTAAACTCCAGGTTAGGCTGGGGGAGGCCCTGGGTGGCACAAGTGGCAAGCGACCCCTGCCAAGAGGCTGGCAGCTGGAGCCCGCCCTGCGGTACCTTGGAAGGGGCCCAGCAATTTGTTCCAAAAGGTCACAGCCGCGGCAACAGCAGAGCTACTCTGCACACAAGGGCCACCGAAGTGAGAAGGGGCTCGAGGGCAACCGACAACAAGATGAGGCAGGAGAAGGAAAACAAAAGGACGCAGGACAAGCTGGGAGGAGGACACGGAACACAGCAATAAATAGATCATTAGGATCCATCAGTCAAAGCAGGAACGAGGGGAAACGGTACAGAACCAACGATGCACTCAGACAGCAGCCAGGCAGATGGTCAGTTTAACCCCACGCCAACGCAGTACACTAAGTGCATTCAAGGCCAAACAACAGAGCTTAACAACTTAACACAAAACCGAAACCCAACTGGAGGACACGTACAGAGAATCATCGGAAGTACAAGGACCAAGGTGGCAGGAGGGAAAGATGGAAAGAGCAGTCAGAAAATAAAGCGCTATTATTGGGCAATCCACTTCTGTAGTGATACCACCTCGGAAAACCGAGGAGGGGTCGCTATGAGTCGGGCTGACTCAATGGCACATAACAACAATCATCAGAAACAGACAGACTTCACAGCACGAATTATCACCAGAGATGCAGATGGTAAAGGATCGAGCTAGCAGGAAAATGCAGCAATCTCCAATTTATTTTCAGCTAAATCTGAGAGAACAAACAGGAATCCACAGGCCAACGTGGCGATTTCAACAATTCTCTCAATTAACTGATATAAAAAGATAAAAATAGGCTCTGTGCCAAGCCCTGGCCCCTGCAGCAGCGGGCTCGTGGGCATGCGCTGAAAATCGCCTGTGGTTTAACCTATGGCTGCAGGTGAGGTGCTGCGCCCAGAGCCACCAGGGACCTCAGCTTAGCCTTCTGCCTCGGTGTGGGTGCTGAAATCCAGGCCTCCACAGGCACCACCTCCAAAAAAGGGTAAAAATGCCAATGACAGCGATTCAAACATCACTAATAAATCAGACTTAATTAAGACCTACGGCTCTGCACACAATTTTCTTTCTTTTTTTTAATTGTAATTTGAGTAAAAATTTACAGAGCAAGTTTCTGCACACAATTTTCTAAAACTGACCATAAAGGAAATGTCAACAAGTACCCACAATTGAACCACAGAACGGTTGGTCCGAGACCAGTTTCCACCAGTTGATTCCAAGTCACGGTGACCCCCTGTGCAAAGAAACTGTGCTCACAGGCTCTGAATGGCCTGATCATTGGTAAGCAGACCACTGGGACTTCCTTCCACGGCCCCTCTGGGTGAGTGAAACCACCAACCTTTGGGTTAGCAGTTGAGCACTGAGTACCAGCCAGGGGTTCTGAGACAAAAACCCAAAAACCCAAAAACCCAAACTCACTGCTGTCGAGTCAGATCTGATTCACAGCAACCCCTCCTTGGGTTTCCGAGGCGGTATCTCTATGGCAGTGGATTGCCCAGTCTTCCTTCTGAGGAGTGGCTGGTGGGTTTGAACTGCCAGCCTTCTGGTTAGCAGTCTTAGGCACTACAGCACTATTAAACTAGAAACCAGTGTTCAGAGACTAGTATTAAACTCAGAATTACTGACAAAGATAGATCTAGGAAAGCCCCAAGTGCTCAGATGTTCAGCAATATACTTGTAAATAACCCACAGGTCAAAGAAGAAATCACAATGAAAATTTAAAAATATTTTGAGTTGAGTGATAATAAAAATATAACATATCAAACTTGTGAGATGCAGCTAAAGCTGCATTGAGAGGGACTTTCATAGACCTAAGTGGATACAGTCTAAAAAGCACAAAGACTGGTAATGATTTGAGCTTCCATCTCAAGATGCTTGAAAGAAGAGCAAATTAAAGGTTTTTTCTTTTTTCTTTTTTTTAAAGTAGCAAACAAGAAAGAAAGGTCAAAGCAGAAATCACTAGAAAACAAAGAATTTTTTAAATGTGAAAACTGGCTCTTCGAGGGAGATGAAAAAGGGGAGACAGAAATTACCAAGAAGAGGGAGGGCTTTTTAAAGCAGCTATCCCTACAGATGCTACAAGCAGGAAACAGACACTAAGAGGATGTTGTGGAAAATTTAAGGCCAAATTAGAAAAGTCAGATGAAATGGATACATTCCATGAAAATCAAAATTTGTCAAAGCTGATAAAGAAACATGCAGTGTAGTAAATTATTTAATGTGGCTTTTTTACCCATAAATCTTTGTAAACTCCAAGGTGGAGTTTACCATGAGCAACTGAGGAGCTCCTGATTGTAAATGGTATCCACCTGGGTTATTTCTGTTGGGCGTGGCACTAAACAATGTTCTGGGAGGTGCCCACTCTCTCTCAGGTGTTTAGAGTTCTGATGCTGAGATTGGCTAGTTTGGCCACCCTGCTGGGCTCAAAAGGAGGCCTCCTAGAGGCAGAACTCTCTCTGACTGCTGGTTGAGGAAGACGTGCTGCCGAAAGAGACACGTGCTCCTGAGACACATGCTGCTGGGAAAGAGACGCAAGAAACACGCATTGCTGAGTGAGACACCGAGGGACATGCACTGTTGGGAGAGAGACTGTG
>NW_006922328.1:385765-386245 GCF_000298275.1 Orycteropus afer afer
ATTCTGACTCATAGCGCCCCTAGAGGACAGAGTGGAACTGCCCCACAGGGTTTCCCAGGCTATCATCCACAGCCTGTCTCACCTTTCTCCAGAGAACATAGACCTTCCTTTGGATCAGCAGCCAAGTGCTTAACCACTGCATAACCAGGGCTCCTATACTGACCACAGAAAGAAATAATAGACAGAAAAACTAAAATTATCAAATGCAAGAACTTCAACTTAAAACGCTCAGAAATCTGCAGCTATCTTGCACTGGCTTCTATGTTTTTTTGGACTGAACATCACAACTATAAAATAGTTAAACACGTACCTTCAATATATGTTCACTCACTTTATAAACTGTGTATTATGTACATTATAAATCATATACTAAAATAGAAATGAAAAGACAAGGGGCCAAAGTTATACAAACTTTGTAGCCGTAATTAAATACCTTGAGGAAATGAGCCACTGGGCTTGAGGGCTCAGGACCACAGCCTC
>NW_006922328.1:386944-396334 GCF_000298275.1 Orycteropus afer afer
CTGAGAAGTCAGGACGGGGCAGGGGCGAGCCAGGAACCCGGGGGACAGAGGGAAGGGGGCTGCCACCCTGAGAGGCAGCAACCAACGTCAGGAGAAGAGCTTGTCCCAACAATGGGCCAGTACCGTGCTCTGTCAACTTTCACCCAAATCACAATAAACTGTTCAAAAATAAAAAAAGAAATTCAGAGAAAAACACTGTTTTAATTTGACTTGTTAATTTAACTATGAACTACCTTAACTACAGCGAAACCTGTGAGAGCCGGAACTCAGTGGGGTTGCCTCGTGTTTTCTGGGTCTCACAAGTTTTCCGCCTCTGAGGGTGCCGTCTGACCACTTTTCTTTCGCTCTCTCGGGGCGGGAAATATTTGGGTCTTCCTTATCTGACAGGTTTCCACCCGGCACAGTCTCCGGTTTTCACAGGTTTTGCAGTATTAACTTAGCAAGCACCAAAAATACTGCAATCACTCCTGCCAACATACTAAATGCAAGCACAACTGTTGAACATGCCTCTTTATTTTTAAAAAGCTTCGATGCCCAACTTGTGCAGCTCAATGCTTTTGACACATGGAAAACTGAGCTCACAAACACGCATCAATGCACAGGGAAGAATACGGCATTAACCAGCTCATGAAAGATGAAAGATACCTGATGTCATTATTATACGGCATTAACAAGTTCATGGACGATGAAAGACACCTGATGGCCACGTTATTAAAGTAGAAATATCTTTGAATATCAAAGTATGTTCCCTGATGCCATTCGGATAGTGTTGTAAACTACAGAAACGGTGTTGCTTTTTAAGTTTCCAACAGATGGGCCCAAAGTTCAGTGAGAATCTTTCTAAGGATGAAGTTTTCAACATACGAAATACCTAAACGTTTTCACCAAGCATTAGACGCCTCTGAAATGCAGGCATTTTCTTCTTAACAGTTTAAAGTATCAGTTTCGTCCTGAAGAAACAACTTAGGGCCTGTTTTTTCCAAGGTGTCTGCTAGGTAGCCTGTCGGGGACAGCCCCCTGTCACCACGAAAAAGGGCCGCCCAGCTGGAATTCTCCAAGTCTGTCTTGTAAAATGAAAACCTGTATTCACCTTTGAGTTCTGCAACTCTTTTAAATACACTGACAAGAGAACCTCTGTCCGAGACATCTTCCCAGTCGCTCCCCATCTCAATGCAAAGCATCATGGTGTTTGCCAGGTGCCATCGAGTCACTGCCAACTCAAAGTGGCCCCGTGAACAACAGACTGGGACCCGGCCCAGCCCGGCCCTCCTCACAGTCAGAGCCAGGTTGCAAAGCATCCTAGTGTCTTCTTGTTAAAAGTATTTCGGAAAGTCACCAAGGAATACACTGCTGACAGAAAAAGCGGTGACGCTGAGTAACTCCCAGGGCTGCTCTGGCCTCCAAGTGACACCATTCCCTCACTGTGACCACAGGGGACGCCTCACAGTCAGCCAGGTGTTAACACCAAAGCTCAACCCTCACCTGTTTTGGATACAAAACAAGCACCGACGTCTGATCTTATTCTCATGCAATTTGACTAACATCTCACCTCACTCTGCAATCCACTGGCCTAGTGAAAAACGGTCACTGGGTGGCCCCAAAGGTTGACAGTTGGAATTGTTAAAAAAAAAAAAAAAAATTCACAAGTCAACCCTCACTGGCATTTGGACGTGGGGCTCATTGTGAGCAGGTATTCTAGACGTAGAGAGGGAGACCATTTTGATTCCAGAAAAGAGCAAAGGCTTCAAGAAGCTAAATACAATGATGCTTACAAAGAGAAGGGGCGGGAGAAACAGGGAAGCTCAACCATTGGCTGATCTCAACATGACTGACTGACCCCTGCCCCGCCCCCGGTACTGAGCTCCACTGCTGTCAGGTCACAAGTTGGTCTCTGGCCCTCCACCAGCCAGACCTTTTGAAATTCAAATTGGGTCAGCAGGCTTCCAAAGGGAAAGAAAGGATTTGCAACTCTATGAAAGAAAAGCCACTGGCACATTCATTTTGGTCAGGAATTTCTTTAAAGTGAGAATTTGGTTCTGTGGGTAAGAGAATCCCCAAATCAAAGCAAGGTAAGTGCTATCAATGTCTCTCTTTGACAGAACCAGATTGAGTAGCACCACGGGAGAAAGCCCGAGAGCTGCTTCCCTAAAGACTGACAGCCTTGGAGACCCTGTGGGGCAGTTCCACTCTGTCCTCTAGGGGCGCTGTGAGTTGGAATCGATGGCACCAACAACCATTGTTTGCTCAGCTGCCCTTTGTTGTTGAGTTGGCTCTGACTCCTGATGGTCTTATACACAACAGAACAGAAATACTACCTGGTCCCGGACCATCTTCATGATCACTGGTATGCTGACAGCCTAAGAAACCCTCCGGGGCAGTTCCACTTTGTCACACGTGGGCACTGTGAGTTGGAATCCCCTTGACAGCAATGAGTTTGTTCTCGGTGTGATCTAGTGCAGGGGCACAAAGCTTTACAATCTATGTTAGGTCTTGGGGGTATTACAGTTGTAGCTTACAGAATAATCATAAAAATTACCCAGAGAGGTACTTCAATAAGTGCTTAGTGAACTGAATTATATTATTCCAGTGATAACTGTGGGAGCAAAACTAAGTTACTTACGTATATAGTACATTCTGATCGCGTAAATAAGACAATAACCCCAAACTGTTAGGTTGGAGTATGTTAAAACACAGCCGTGTTGTATTAAAAAAAACCCACTGGTTCAGAATGACTTGTTTCCCGGGGTTTACAGATTACTGTGAATTCCACAGTCAATTGCATTTTTTCTCCCCCAGAATGAAAGGTATTTGAAAATCAAAAGCATATTTAAGAATTCTATGGTTCAGTCTCCTAGTCACGTTTAGTGTTTTAATTATGAAAACTATGAGAGCCTTCAGTACTTTATTCAGTTGTTTAAAATGCCTTTCAACTTTAAGAGTCAAAGGATATTTATCATGTTCAAAGGACCTATCACAGGATGCAACCTGCTGCAAAAGACCTCCTGAAGGTGCTAAAAAGCAAAGATGTCACTTCAAAGACTAAGGTGCGCCTGACCCAAGCCATGGTATCTGCAATCATCTCATGTGCATGTGATAGCTGGACAATGAATGAGGAAGAGTGCAGAAGAACTGATGCATTTGAATTAATGGTGCCGGCGAAGAATCTCCTGCCAGGAGAACAAACCTGTCTTGGAATGAGGGCAGCCAGAGTGCTCCTTGGAAGGGAGGATGGACAGATTTCATCTCGAGCACTTTGGGCATATTATCAGGAGGGACCCAGCCCTCATCGCTGTGCTCAGTGAAGTAGAAGGTCCACAAACAAGAGGAGGGCCCTCAGCGACATGGACTGACACAGTGGCCCCAACAACGGGCTCCAACCCAACAAGGACGGGGGACGGCGCAGGGCCAGGTGAGGTTTCCTTCTGTTGTACTTAGGGTCGCTCTGCGCTGGAGCCAAGTCGATGGCACCCACAACAGAAGCAGCATCCCCAACTTCTTGCTCAACACCCTTATTAGTAGCAGCGGCAGCAGGCTGCAGCCTATTCACCGGGTTGAACTTGAAGTCCACGGCGGCTTCAACCCACCCAGAGGTGCCTGAGAAGACAGGTCTGGCGATCGGCTCCTGAAGGGCCACAGCCACGGCCAGTCCTCTGGGGTTGGCAAAGCCCCTGAAAACCACCTGGGCGGCCATGAGTCAGAACCCCCTCGATGGCAACTGACAACAACCTAACTACAAGGGAACGGTGCGCCTCACTATAGAGACCCGTTCCACGCCGTTTCTACGACTATTCCATTTCAGAAACTGTGAGAGGCAGAGGAGACATGACTTACGGCCCCACAAATCTGACACTGCCCAAGAAGAATGGCAAAGACCGTGGAAGGAAAGATCCCGGTGGGCTGGAAGGAACGGGACCGCTGGCACTGAGCACGGGGCAGGCACGGAGTCGGAGAGCTGGGAAGGGGAAGGCCTTCGGAGCAGGGGAAAACACTGTCTCTTGTTCTCTTCATAAAGACGCCTGAGTCAAACAACTATAAGCCACATCCAAATCAAACAATGTGGGGCCACATTCACTTAGCGATGCATTATTTAGTAAGCTGGTCATCAATCCACACAGGTACATGGCAGGGGTACTAACTACCCTTCAGTGTATAAAACTGCCCTACTAACCACTGGCACGGGATCTGTACGGAGAAGGGAAGGAGGAGAAGAGATGGGAGTAAAGAGAGAAGGTCTGGGGGCATAAGATGCCAATTGCCCCTCTTCATCCTCCGGTCCTTCCTCTCGCATGGCACCTTTCCCTGGTACACTCTATACCCACCGGGTCTCACTTTATCTCAGCAAGGCGACGCAAGTTTGATTTGAAAGGAAATCCACTGTAGTCACTTGCTGTCCACCAGAGGGCTCCCCTATTTCTTCTGTAGACAGATCACCACAAATCACATTCATAAAGCACAGAAGATGTCCTGAAAATATTCAAACTGTTACCAAACTCAAAATAGCTGCCTTTGCTATAATTTCTACATTAAGAACTTTCTAAGATCCAGGGCTTTCCTTGAAATGTTTTATTAACTGTTTCAAAAGCCCAAAGTGCTTTCTCATTATTCCCACACTGCCTCCCCCCGTCTTAGGCAGGGCTGTCAGTTCTAAGACCCTGCAAAGTCTAATTTTAGTCCAAAGCTTTAAATAGGAGCTCAAGTGCTGTGAGTGGTACCTTTATAGCTACAGGAACGAATTTCTTTTTAACTCTCAGTACGTGGCAATCCTGAACAACAGGACAGTTACCTTATATACCCAGACTGAGGCCTAATGGCGTCATCGTCATCGTCATTAGGGGCCCTTGAGCTGATTTTAACTTGTACAACAGAATGAAACACTGCCCAGCCGTGTGTCAGCCTCACAATCTTTGTGATGTGTGAGCCCGTCGTTGCAGCCACTATATCAGTCCATCTCGCTGAGGGCCTTGCCCTTTTTTTCTGACCCTCCCCTTTACCAAGCACAACGCCCTTTCTCCAGGGACCGAGCTCTTCTGACAACACAACCAAAGTTGCTGAGACAAAGTCTAGCCATTCTCGCTTCCAAAGAGCTGTCCGGCTGCACTTCCTCCAGGACAGATCTGGCAGTCCATGGTGTTCTCAGTATTCTTCGCCAACACCACGAAAAAGGGCATCAGTTCTTCGGTCTCCCTTATTCACTGTCCAGCTTTCACATGCGTATGAGACGACTGAAAATACCCCGGCTTGGGTCAGGCGCACCTTAGTCTTCAAACTGACATCTTTGCTCTTGAACACTTTAAAGAGCTCTTTTGTGCACATCTGCCCAGTACAGTATGTTGATTTCCTGACTGCTGCTTCCGTGGGTGTTGATCGTGGATGCATGTAAAACGAAATTACTACCACAAGGAGCAAATATTTTCTTGCAGAAAATCTATAGTCATTAACATAACTCATGCTACAATCATAAACAATGAACATTACCCCATTAGGAACTATGATGCGGCTGAGAGTTTTAAAAAAAAAAAAAACAAGGAAATGAATCATTTGAAGATAATGTATTATGATGCTACTCTGTTCAGCTGTTTCCAGGTTTAGTTCACAAATAAACGACACAGAGATATTAGTTAATCTTAGTTCAAACTCAATTATTCTCAGCGAAAGAAACATATAGAATTTTATGTAAGAATATCGATTGTATTTCTAGGACATATTTTTACTGAAGGTTAGTTGGAAAAGTACCAACTGTAAGTTAATTCTCTCAAAGCCAGCAGGGCCCCTCCCCTTCCAAAAGGATGGGCTTCTACTTTGGGGTTATAAAAAACAGAAGGCTCCTTATGGTAAACAAAAACTTACTAATGTTCAGAAATAAATTTTAAAGGTAATTATCGTTACAAAACAAAACCCGAAGCTGACACACACACATACACACACAAATCGCTTTTAAAGTTAATCACAATCAGAATGATGAGAGGACTCTACCGAAAGCCTCAACTCATGCAGCAGTTACTACGGCTCAAAGATGAAGATCTCTAATGAAAACTTGCCAGGAGCTACAACTTCCCCATCCCACCAGCCCTCCCATGGGACCCCTCCCCTACAACCGTGGAGCACCATCAAAACATAAAAATGGGACAAGGTTGCTTCCTAAAGTGCACACATTGCCTATCCCGGCTGAAATAACCCTTAACCTTTTATATCATCTTGCAAAAAAGGAATATATTCAGACTTGCAAGTTTCCTGGCTTGTTATACTGCCTGCTCCTAATCAATTTGGAGCTAACCTGCCAGAAAATGTGACTTAGTTTGTGCTGGGAGTTGGGATAGGAAGATTGTAGCTTTTCAAGATTCCAAGGGTGGTAAAAATTGTTTTCATTTTTAAGGCATGAAGTAAACCTGATTAGCTGTCAATGACTGATACGAAAAGGAACAAAGATGCAGTCCTTAACCAACAACTTCTACCAGACATTTAGCTCGCTCTACTGCAAAGAGTTGAGACTTCTTATCAAGTGAAAGTAGCACTTGGTAAGCAAAACTGCAAGGCGAGTAACAGCAGATGAAGCTTGGCAAAGCTCTGACACAGGAAACACTCTCAGGACCTCCAACAAGTGAACAACTAGAAAGGAGATTTAAAAAAAAATGCTTGCAACAATCCCATCTGAGCCCTGCAAAGACATCCAGGGCGCTACATGTTTATTACATAATAGCGTTTTGCCCTTGTATATCACCTTTAATCAAGGGATCTCAAAGCACCACACAGTCATCAGGGCCTTAAATACAGCCTGAAAGAGAGAAACGGTTCCGTTTTATAATCGCAGCTATGATTTCATTAGCGCAGCAAAGCGGTGCCACTCCTTCCAGATTCTCTGATCTGAGCAGTGCCTTCCCAGCCCTCCGACTCCCAAGCAGGATTCCCCGCAGAGTCTCGGTTTGCGGCTGATGCGACCGCATTCTAGCTTTACTTCCTCGCCAGGCCCCACGAAAAGTAGTGGCACTGTGTTAACGCCAGGAATCCGTTTCAGGACAACTTCTGCGACAGAATGGTCGTGGGGGTGAAGCCACGGTGCACGCTGATGTAAAATGGAGGCTCTACATGGAGCAGATCTGTGCATGGGGTACTCCACAAACAGCCCCAGCGTCTCCCAGCTGGCTCCAGGCGGCTCGCGGCGCAGGGGGGAGGAAAGCAGCCCGGCCACCCCGGACCAGGCATGGCTGTCCTGTGCGCGCACGGCGAGGGAAGGGACAGCCAGAAGGACGAGGCGCGAAGACTCTCGGAAGGGGGAGCGGAAGGCTGCTAGGCGCCCCACTCCCCACCCCTCAGCCCCATCCTACTCCCCAGACAGAACACCGTGGGGTCCCTGGCGTTTAAATCCCATAGGAAGTGGAAAAGCAGACCGACGCAAAATGTCTTTAAACCAAGGTCAAAATGTGTCGTGTAGGGTCATTTAATTTTTTAAATTTATTTCGTATCTCTAAGTAAGGTTTGCTCCTACAGAAATGTTTGGACGTTTTCGAAATTTAATCATCAACCTAACCTAAGTTCAATGCGTTTTTTCACCGGAGTACACTCACACGCCTATGTGAACTCAGTGTAACTGGGCAGAGTTAGGTTGGCTTCCATCGCAAACAGGATTACTGTCATCCCGGCCACTGCATTCTGTGTGACCTCACGGCTACAGAGTGGCATTTCACCCTCAGGCTGGCCCACCGTGCCCCCACTGAAAGCCTGCGGAGACACTGTCAGCCCCCAACCAGAGCCTTAACCTTTCTCAACAAGAAGATAAGCGTCCATAAACAAGACCACTTTCTGTTTCAAGTTCCCAACCAGCGATCAAGACGCCACAGCGCGTCTCACCAGCCTGAAAAGTCGAATAACTGGGACTAAAAGCCGGGGTATCGTCACTGAAACAGCAAATGGGAAGTTCTGTTTAGATTTCTGAAAACTCCAAAACATTTTAATACTCCGCAGGCCAGACTCGCTCACGCAGCTATCTCCCAAAGCACACAGCACTTAACACAAATTAAATAGTCTCTTTCCTTAAAGTGCGTCCCTGATTTCGAAAAATACCAAGTGTGCACCCTACTGCAAGGCTACTCCCTCCCAGGTCACAGGGGCAGGATCCCCGTTTCCCTCTCTCCCTACGTGGCTCGCAGGGCCACCCCACTGTCAGTGATGTTTCCCAGAGAAGTGTTTCCTAGGATTCCAGCGAACAGGGATTTTCTCTGCTTCTCCACTGTGCACGACGGTGTGAAAACACACCCTACACCAAATGCGAAAACCCGGATTCGAAGCTATACTTTCGAAACGAGTAAAGTCAGAAGCACCCACTTCTCCCTCCCAGCACGGTGGCCTCCGAACGGCCCCCCGCCAACCTGCACCCCCGTGGGCATCGCTTCTGAGAAGACGGGATTGCAAACCACAATTCCAGCAAATCCGGCCAGCGCTTCTCTTCCACTTACCATATCCGCCGGGACATTACTGGACATCTTGCCGTTTGATGGATACCCCCAGAGGTTGACTGAAAAAAAAAAATAGACGACAACAACAAAAAACAGCAGAGATCTTCTGACTCCAGAAAGAAAGCCCCACGATTTTGAGGGGTTCGTGATCTGCTTTCCCAAAGCGAAGTTATTTTGGAACCCAAGCGCCGCCTGGCCGTGGTCCTGGCGACCAACAGGGCCGGTCCCCACGAGCTGGGTCTGGTCGGAGCAGAGGCGACTCCCGGGATGGCGGCAGGAGCAGGAGCTGCAGCAGCGGCGGCGGCGGCAGCGTCGTCAACAGCAGCAGCCCCAGGACTTGCCGCACCAGGTGGACCCCGCCGAGTGACACACGGACATGGAACGGGTGGGAGGGAGTTACATCCGCCTTCCTCGTCTCCCGGCCCCGGCGATGATTCACGGTCGCTCCCGAGTCAAGTCCTCATTAAAGCAGCAGGAAAATGCCCGGTGTGTAAGTACACAGATAACTATGTCGCTACACATCGACGCGGGCGGGCGGGCGGCGCGGGGAAACGGCTCAGCTGGCGCGCCCGGGCCGGAGAGCCGAGCGGCGGCGCCGCGCGCTCAAGGGCATGGAACCAGAGTGCAGCCGCAGCGGAGCTCCAGCGGGAGAGAGAAGGCGAGCGAGGCGAACGCGGCCCGCGGGAGCCCCCGGCCTCGGGTCAGGCTGCGGGCGCCTCCAGGCAGCGGCGGCGGCGGCTGCGCCGGCTCTCGGGGCGCATCGTCTTCCCCCGCCTCCCCCGCCGCCGCCTCCTCGTCTCCGCCTTCCCTTCCCCGCCGAGCTCCCCGGAAGAGCTCTGTCTTCCCCCTCCTCTGCCGCCACTTTTCAGTCCGAGACGCCGCAGCCGCCTCCTGTCATCGCCTCTCAAGCCAACATGGCGGCGGCGGCGGCGGCGGCGGC
>NW_006922328.1:397729-402440 GCF_000298275.1 Orycteropus afer afer
ACCCAAGGAGGGGTCGCTGTGAGTTGGGTCTGGCTCGATGGCACATAACAAAAATAACAACATGGCAACCTTACGTGCTGTGCTTCACAGGGTTTTCAGTGGTTGATTTTTGGCCTGTAGATTCCCAGGCCTCTCTTTGGAGGTGCCTCTGATCAGACTCGAACCACCCACCTTTCAGTTAGCTGTCGAGCGCTTCACTGTTTGCACCACCTGTATAAAAAATGCCCAGAGATTTAGAGTCTAAAAACCACCTCGCCTACCTGCAGCCATGTGACATCATCCGTCAATCAGTCTTGCCTACCTTCCGGGGACAAAGTCCAGGCTGCTGTGAGAATGAGCTCATGTGCTTTGTAAATAACCAAGCACCATTTGATGTAAGGTTGCCACTCGTTCTCTCATTCAACGCCCAAGCATGCCAGGCACTCTGTGAGGCACCAGAAGTTTGAAAAACGAGTCAGCCAGTCACTGTCCTCGAGGAACACATTATCTAAGAAGCCTGTCTCACTGCCCACAGTCATGGCTCCAGGCATGTTCTTGCCTCATCAGAATTCAGACTCTCAGGAAGTTTGGAAGACCTGCCCTCTGAGTAGCCAGGCTGGTGAATTTCCTAGCACTCCAAGGAGCCTGCGTCACCGTGCAGTGGGGCTGGAAGAAGATAGGTCAACTACCCCCAAAACAACGAACGGCAGAGAAGAACTGGGGCCCGCGGTTTTAGACTTCGTGATTTTGGCTAGACATTGTGGAGGCTGTACCTAGATCATATTCCAAGGCTTCTGTTTCTTGGAACCAGCCTGAGTGGAGCAATGGTTAAGCGATTGACTGCTAACCAAAAGATTGGGAGTTCAAACCAACCCAGCGGCTCTTTAAGAGAAAGGCCTCGCCAACCGTTCCTGTAAAGATTACAGCCTAAGAAACCCTAAGGGGCAATTCTACTCGGTCACATGAGGTCACACTTGACAGCACACACTACAGTTCCTTGGGTGCTCATTCTAAGTACAGCACCCAGAGAGAACGCTCTCCCCCAGCCCCCGCTCCGCCCCACCTTTCCAGGAGCTAAGGGCAGTGGAAAGTGCTCCATAGCCCAGAAGTGATCCATAGCCCAGAAGGAATATTGGGACACACTTTGGAAGTTAGTCCTCCACCCCAGCCCCAGCTTTTACCCCATGACCTCCCTGCTCTGTGCTCTCTTGGGCCTGAGTGCTACTATAAGTAGAACAGCAAGAAGGGGAAGCTGGCAGGACAAATAGTTCACACTTCCTCTGCTGTTTCTCAAGGTCCCGGGGTGGGTGGGGCAAGAAGGAGGTCTGGTAGGACAGTGGTTAAGGCATTGGGCTGCTAACCAGAAGGTCGGTGGTTCAAACCCACCAGCTGCTCCACAGAAGGAAGATGAAGCAATCGACTTCCAGAAAGATTGACAGCCTTAGAAACCCAGTGAGGTGTCAGTCGACGTGAGTCGGAATCAACTTGATGGCAGTGGGGGGTGGTTGGGTGGAGCAATGGTTGTATGCTTGGCTGCAGATCAGAAGGTCGGCAGTTCGAACCCACCCAGAGTCTCTGCAGAACAAAGACGTGGTCATCTGCTCCTGTAACGATTAAACCTCTTGCCGATTATGACTCATAGGTGCCCTGATGGTGCAATGGTTAAGCGCTCAGCTATTAACCAAGAGACTGGTGGTTCCAACCCACCCAGGGACCCTTGGTGATCTGCTCCTGTAATGATAACTTACAGTCTAGAGAGCCCTATGGGGCAGGTCTCCTCTTTCCTTAGAGGTTATTAGAAGTTGAAATCAACTCACCGGAACCTGACAACTAACTGAAGCGTTGGGGATTCGAACCTCACCGGCAGCACCCAATCTGCTTCTGAAAAGATGACAGAAGGGATCAGTGCTACCCTGTAACACGTGGGGTCACCATGAGTTAGAACTGACTCAACGGCAGTGAGCTTGGTTATTTTGTTTTTTGTTTGCTGCCGTATTTTGACAACCTATGGCAGGAGATGTAAGGAGCCCCACTGTCAGCCTGTGGCCTTTGCCTTTCCGACACGCAAAGCTGCTCTTTGCAACCAATTACCTTTCCAAAAGGCCACTTCTCTCGGAAGTCAAGTCCCTGCATCTATCTAGCTGTTTCCAATGGCTCTTCTAAGACAGGCTGAGACACTGTTCACCACAAAGCTCCTTATAACTGCTCCCTGACGTGTATGGCTGTGTGAGCGTCATCCTACCTGTCTTCAGATGTCTTCACTGTCTTCCTGTCTTTACTCCCTGCCTCCCAACGATGGTGCGTGGTGGAAATTTGTAGAAGGGAGTGCATCTGACCGCAGCGGGGAAGAGTAAAGTCCTGATACTATTAATCCAGGGAGCTCTGGTAGCGCAGTGCCTAAGGCACTTGACTACTAACCAGAAGGCTGGCGGTTCAAACCCACCAGCCACACCTCGGAAGGAAGATGGGGCAATCTAATTCCGTAGTGGTACCGCCTCAGAAACCCAAGGAGAGGTCGCTATGGGTTGCTACGGGTCCGACTCAATGGCACATAACAACAACACAACAACCATCAATCCACTGTCAGTAGCGGTTTGAAAGAAGTGAGTGGCACAGCATTTGATGTTGGGAAAATAACGTGTGACAAAATCATTTTCATTCCCCGGGAATCCCAGTTGCAGGCAGTTGAGTGGCCCACACAGACCGTTCCCTACGGGGCCCTTTTGAACCCCGAGCCTCGAACAAACTGGTTCCCAGAAGCCACGTTTGGGTCAACCAACGGTCAGATAAAGTAGGGAGACCATTGGGCTCTGCGCCTCAGGCACTTCTGAAGAAGTCAGTCAGTGTGTGGGGAAACAGACTGTTTTGGTTCCCTACTGTGGCTCTAACAGAAATATACCACCAATGGGATGCTTGAACACACAGGAGTTTATTCTCTTCCAGTTTAAGAGGCTAGGAGTCTGAGTTCCAAATGCCAGCTCTAAGGGCTGGGTGAAAGCCCCTTGACGTTGGGCTTCAGCTCTGCCTCTCACTCCTGGCCCACTGAACCTGAAAGCTGCCCTTAACTCAGGCAGCTGCTGGCGCTAAGGCTGACAAACTCAAGGTCGACGACTAAAATGGCACAGTCCCAATATTATCACACACCATGGCAGGCCAGTGCTTCAAGTCCAGGTATAATCCTAAGATTGGCAAACAACATGGCAGGCTGCTGAACGAAGACCCGGCTACATGCAGGGTCTAAGTGTGCCATAAGCTAGAGACTGTTCCCCAAGGCTTCTCCTTATATACGGGAAGCAGACCACATCCCTAAGGCAGCTACTCATCTGCTCACAGTAGATTCCACCATGGACTTGATTACCAGTCTCATCATAGGGAATAACTACCACCAGCTGCCCAGCCACTCAACCAGGCCCAGCCAAGTTGACACACAAACTTAACTACCACACAGGCTCCAAATGTCAGGCTGGGAGCCATGTTTAGGACAAATACATAATTGTTTACATTGTTCTTCCAGATGATGCTGTGTGAAAATCCTTCCTAACCACAGATTTGTTTATCAGTTCTGTTCAGACCCCCTTTTCCACAGCAGTGTTGTTAGGATTTGGCATAAGAATTTCACAAATTCTCCTCGTGGGAACATTTCTGACACTATAGCTGAAATGGTACCCTGATCTGCAAGTTGTGTACTCAATAAACTTCAATTGATTTCTGTTACTGGCTTAACACGATTTTTGTTTTAACACTTCACAGGAAATCCAAAGACCTGACTCTCACAAGAATTAGCTGTGTGACGTTGGCCAAGATAGTTTGCCTCTCTGAGCTTCAATGTCTTCATCTCAGGAGGTTTATATGAATCTCTAAGGTCCTTTCTAAGAGCTGATGAGTGTCAGTTCCTGGAAGGGCAGTGAATGACACCCACTCACCCACTGCCCCACTGCCAGGAATTCTGGTAGCATAGTGCCTAAGGCACTTGACTGCTAACCAGAAGGCTGGCGGTTCAAATCCACCAGGTGCTCTTCAGAAGGAAGTTTGGGCAATCTCCTTCTGTAGTAATACTGCCTCAGAAACCCAAGGAGGTGTTGCTATGCGTTGGGTCTGACTTGACGGCACATAACAACAACATCCACTGCCATTAAGTCAATTCTGACTCATAGAGACACCATAACCGTGAAAAATATCTCCCCCAACAGACAGACTGCTCATGAGAATAAGGTGTTTTGGGGGGAGTGATGAAAAGGGCCTAACATTAGATTATGGTGATGGTTGCCTAATTATGTAATATACTGTTGTTTTTATGTGGTGTTGAGTTGGTTACCAACCCCATGGACAACAGAAGGAAACACTGCCCAGTCCCACACCATCCTCACAGTTGTTGCTATATCTGAGCCCATCATTGCAGCCATGTGTCAGTCCATATCATTGACGGTCTTCCCTCAGTGAGGGAAACTAAAAACCATTGAATTGCACCCTTCAAACAAGTGAATTTTATGACCTATCTATGACTTATCTCTCCTCCACCTGCCACCTGTTGTTGTTGTTATGTGCCCTCCAGTCGGCCGACTCATAGCGACCCCTCCTTGGGTCTCCAAGGCTGTCAGTCTTCACAGAAGCAAAGCCCAAACCACACCCACTGCCATGGAGTCGATTCTGACTCACAGCGCCCCTAGAGGACAGAGTGGAACTGCCCCAGAGGGTTTCCAAGGCTGTCAATCTTTACAGGAGCAGAGCCCAA
>NW_006922328.1:404341-405295 GCF_000298275.1 Orycteropus afer afer
ACCCACTGCCATGGACTCGATTCTGACCCACAGCGCCCCTAGAAGACAGAGTGGAACTGCACCACAGGGTGTCCAAGGCTGTCAATCTTCACAGAAGCAAAGCCCCAAACCACACCCACTGCCATGGAGTCGATTCTGACTCACAGCGCCCCTAGAGGACAGAGTGGAACTGCCCCATAGGGTTTCCAAGACTGTCAATCTTTATGGAAGCAGACTGCCTCATCTTTCTCCCACAGAGAGGCTGGTGGGTTCGAACCTGCAAACTTTTGGTTAGCAGCCGAACTCTTAACCACTGTGCTGCAACTCTAGCCATGACTAAAGTTCTCCTTAAGTTAATCCTCTTTGCTTCCAGTTTAAGAGTCACTTCAAAGTCTTACTTTAAAAAATTATATTAGATCTGTCATGGGATTGTTGGGGAAAAGTTACTAAAGACAAAATCTACTCCCAACCCAGAAAACTTCTCCATAAAAATAAAAGAGAAAGAAAAAGTATAGAATAAACACTAAACCAGAATGTGTTGCAACTTGGGTAATCCACTAAAGAAATTGCAAAGACAGAAAGGAATCTAAACTGTTTTATAGCTAAGGAGATACAATGGATGACAGTCTTAATTTCAAGAAAATTACTAATTTTCTAATCTTTCTGGTCTGGGGATAGGACTGAGCCACCTCGGTTTATGCTAACCTCCCTCCAGGAAACAGGAAGGTAGGGGAAGCTCACCTGAACTTATGTTTCAAAGAAATGGCTTCCCCATGAAGAACCTCAGTGGTGCAGTGGTTAAGTGCTTGGCTGCTAGCCTTTAGATCAGTGGTTTGAACCCACCAGCCACTCCATGGGAGAAAGATGAGACAGTCTGCTCCTGTAAAGACTGACAGCCTTGGAAACCCTGTGGGGCAGTTCCACTCTGTCCTCTAGGGGCGCTGTGAGTCAGAATGGACTCCACGGCAGTGGGTG
>NW_006922328.1:406705-408778 GCF_000298275.1 Orycteropus afer afer
CAGGCCCAGCCAAGTTGACACACAAACATAACCACCACACTCCCCCAATCACATCCACTTACTGCCACCTAAAGTTCTCATCTAACCTTTCGAATTGCCCTCGTCAATTTGATCTCATACGCTAGCTAGGTCTTAGAGCACAGTACTCAAGCCAGCTCTTTACCAGTGAATGTACACGATTGTTTGGCTTGAAGAAGACTTCAGGAGATATTTTTGGTTTCCTTTCTTCCTGACCCCACTCTAACACACTGTCTGGGTGTCATTGGAATTAGCCAATGCATTAGCCTCGCATGACAGTGAGGTCATCACCGATGGAAAATGGTTGGCGGCACAGTGGCTTTTGTCATCACTGATTCAGTTCTCCAGTCATCCCTGCCCACGTGGCTGAATTTCATGACTGTGTTTCCTGAATAGTCCAGTTAGCACGCACCTCCTCCCCAGGCAGCCTAGAGATGACACAGAGCCTATCTGTCCCAGGGGAGTAACACTAACTCACAGGGCTGGGCGCCCTGCTGCCTGGCATCTTGTCTTGCAAAGCAGTCCCTGGCTGGCACTCGGCTACTATCCATGGGCTGGTGACTCGAGTCTGCCCACAGATGTCACAGAAGAAAGGCCTGACAGTATGTATCCCAAAGATCACAGCCATTGAAAATCCTCTGGAGCTCAACTCTTCTCTGACACACTTGGGGTCACCGTGATCAGAATCCACTCAATGGCCAACCAAACGCAAACCAAATTCACTGCCATGAAGTCAATTCTGAGTCAGAGTAACCCACATTGGGTTTGCAAGGCGGTAAATCTACACAGAAGTAGATTGCCCCGTCTTCCTTCCGAGGAGTGGCTGGTGGGTTTGAACCGTCAACCTTCTGGTTGGTAGTCAAATGCCATTGGCACTGCATCATCAGAGCCCCTTTACCACTCAACGGCACTGCGTTGGTTTTGGGTGTGGTATGCAAGTACCGCATTTCATAAACCCACTCATTTGTTGATGGGTAGTTCCATCTTTTCCGGCCTGCCTCTTCTCACGGACACTTGTGGAGCCATGTTTATGAAAAGGTTGACCTCGTGGCCAACAGAGTGAAGGAAATTGGGCAGTGATCTCATGCCTACTTGCTTTACAAGAGAAAAGAGGTCAGGCTCAATGCTTTGCTCTAACACCAACTCTGTCTTGTTCCTTCTTTAGTACAAGTTTCTGCAAATTAGATGAGAGGCTGTATGATGTGCACCATCAAACCCGCACTCAGGGATGCTGGGCACGGTTGCACAGGTTGTACACTGCAACACTGCAGGAGGCATCGTTATTCACATACTAACCAATGTGAATGGCGCCTCCTGGAACTGCGCAGTGCACATTGATCAAGGCTGCCCATCTCAGTCTTGTCCCAGTCAATGCAGTATTCCTCCATCTTGGCTTCCCTCACAACATGACCAGACTCATAGGCGCAGATTCTTAACTGCTAAACACCATGGACAAACATGTCCAGTCTTGTCCTTCTTGACCAATTCCCCAACTCCTTCACTCTGTTGGTCGGTCACTCCTTGCTCTTACATGGTTCTGAAGTCAGGCTATTGGATTAGATTCCATGTCTGTCATTCACTGGCATTGTTTACTTCTTATGTTTCTGGATAAAATAGAGCCGTGACACACAGTGCTTGGAGGACATTAGGCATTCTACATTCCTTTTAAAAATGACACACACTTTCTGAGGACACCATCCTTTGCAAGCTTGCCAGCTATCTGCTTGCTCCATCTCCCCAGCTTTTCTTTCTTTTTTAGCATAGTGCCTAAGGCACTTGACTGCTAACCAGAAGGCTTGTGGTTCAAACCCACCAGCCACTCCTCAGAAGGAAGGTTGGGCAATCTACTTCAGTAGTGACACTGCCTAGGAAACCCAAGGAGGGGTCTCTATGAATCAAGTCAAGTCAATGGCAGTGGGTGTGGTTTGGGCTTTGCTTCCAGTGGATGTGGTTTGGGCTTTGCGTCTGTGAAGATTGACAGCCTTGGAAACCCTATGGTGCAGTTCCACTCTGTCCTCTAGGGGCGCTGTGAGTCAGAATCGACTCCACGGCAGT
>NW_006922328.1:409908-411251 GCF_000298275.1 Orycteropus afer afer
AATCTACTTCCATAGTGATACTGCCTCGGAAACCCAAGGAGGGGTCGCTATGAGTCGGGTCCAACTCGACGGCACATAACAACAACATATACAGGAAGCAGACCACGTCCCCAAGGCAGCTACTCAGCTGCTCCAGTAGATTCCACCATGGAGTTGATTGCCAGTCTCGTCACGGGGAATGACTATGTCCAGCTGCCCAGCCATTCAACCAGGCCCAGCCAAGTTGACACCCAACCTTAACCACCATACTCCCTAACACTTTATCAATAGTTTCAGCCTCAGAAAGAGCTAGGGGAAGGCACTGGAAAGTGACATGGCCTCATAGCATCCTTTGAGGGATCCCCTTTGCAGGTGAGATCTCTGCTATTGTCCCCCACGTGTCAGGCACCTGGGTGTGTAAACCTACAGAACAGACAAGGCCCAGCTCTCACGGAGCTTGTGTTTCAGTTGGGGAGACAGTGAAGATACCCCAAAGACAACCTAATGAATATGTGAGATAATTCAGGTAGACAAAATGCTCTAAAGAAAGTAAAATGTGATAATGAAATGAGAAGGGTGCGGGGGGGACAGCAGCTTAGAGTGGATAATCCACCATCCATCTGTCAGCGTGTGATACCGTGTTGGCTTGCATGTTGCTAGGATACGGGAAACTCGGCCACTAGTATTTGAAATACCAGCAGGGTCACCCGTGGTGGACAGGTTTCAGCAGAGCTTTCAGACTAAGACACGCTAAGAAGAAAGACATGGCAGTCTACTAAAACTTAGCCAGTGAAAACTGTATGGATCCCAATAGAACATTGCCCATATTGGAATGGATGGGAATTTCCTAGTTTGTCTTTGTGCTGGAAGATGACACCTTTTGGGTTGGAAAGATCTCAAAATGCACACTGGGTGCAACCATGGAGCAGACCAGTGAGAGTGAAGATAGTGCGGAACCGGGCAGTGTTTCATTCCTTTGTACTTATGGTCGTCATGACAGTCCGACAACAACGAACAACTCTTAAGACAGAGAGAAAGAACTAAGCACTGTTCCACTTGCAGCCAAATTGATGGCAAAAAATGACAATGATCAAAGAAGATCTTAGAAAAGATGACATTCGAGCTGAGACCCAGATTAGATGAAGAAGTCAGCCAAGAGCTGACGGAAGAGGGTGCCAGATACCTGCCCCTTAAAGTAGCAAACGTGTTGTTGTTTTTAGGGGCCGTCTACTTGGTTCTGACTCATAGTGACCCCGTGGACAACAGAACTAAACACTGCCCGGTCCTGTGGCAGCCTCACAAGCCTTGCTACGGTTGCACCCGTTGTTGCAGCCACGGTGTCAACCCATCTTGTTGAGGGTCTT
>NW_006922328.1:411781-416599 GCF_000298275.1 Orycteropus afer afer
GAGGCAGAGCTGGACCCCAAGGTTGAGGGGCTTTCACCCAGCCCCTAGAGCCTGGCACTTTGAACTTGGACTTAAAGCCTCCAAATTGTAAGAATAAAGTCCTGTTTGTTAAGGCCACCCCATCTGTGGTACATTCCTGTCCGAGCGGCACCAGGGAACCAGGACAGTAACCATCCTCACTTCTAAGAAGCATCCCAGCAGTATTTCTTCCCAAACAGATCTGTTCATTTTTCTGGCCGCCCATGGTATGCACATTCAATATTCCTCACCCACACCATAATTCAAAGGCATCGACCTCTCTCCGGTCTTCCTTATTGATTGTATCATTCAAAGAGTCCTGCGTCAACAGCTAAGCTCCAGCCCTTCAGGGTCCACACTTGGCAGTTGTTCACTCTGTTGCAGATTGGATCATGAAACTAAAGACATTAGAAAATCCGTGTCATTGGGCGCCACGTCTCATAGGACGCTCGTCACATCCCCTGTTGGGATCACACTGCTTTACAAGATCCATTGCAGTGTCTCCGGTAAGCAGGAAGAATACAGTCAGCGGGGAATTGTAGTTCCTGACGTACAAAAGCTTGCCTCTGGCTCCTGAGTAAGCCCAAATCTAACAGTGGGTTTCAGAGTTCTTTAGGGATTTGGAGAGGATGTCCTATTTTGTCTTTGCTCCTCTGTGTGTTTACTTCTGTCTTTTCCTCTACTTTTCCACCCCTAATCTTACCTTCTGTTGGCATAGCGGGTAAGACATTTGACTGCTAACCAGAAGGTCAATGGTTCAAACCCACCAGCTGCCCCACAGGAGGAAGATGAGGCAATTGTTCTGGATTCTAATTGCCACTCTGACAGGAATATACCACAAATGACATGGCCTTAGCAAACAGGAGTTAATTCTCTCGTAGTTTGGAGGCTATAAGTCCCAGTTCACAGTTCCAGGCTTTAGGGGCTAGGTGAAAGCCCCTCAACCTTGGGTTTCAACCCAGCCCACTGGAGCTAGAGGCCTTCCTTCACTCAGGCAGCTACTGGCTGCTGAAGCTAACAAGCCCAAGGTCGACAAGTAAAATGGCATAGTCCCGATGTTACCAAACCACACGGCAGGCCATTAATTCAAGTCCATTGTAAGTCCCCAGGTCGGCAGAGCATGGCAGGCTGCTGAGCAATGACACAGCTCCATGCAGGGTCCAAGCGTGCCACGGGCTAGAGACCATTCCCATGGCTTCTCCTTATACACAGGAAGCAGACCACATCCCAAAGGCAGCTACTCAGCTGCTCCAATAATTCCACCATGGAGTTGATTGCCAATCTCACCATGGGGAATAACTACATCCACTTGCCCAGTCACTTAACCAGGCCCAGTAACAGGCCCAGCGAAGTTGACACACAAACCTAACTACCACAGCAATCTACTTCCATAAAGATTTATAGCCTTGGAAACTCTATGGGGGTTGCTATGAGTCAGAATTGATTAGATGACAGTGGGTGTGGTTTGGGGTTCTTCCTGTGTTTCCAGGGAAAGTTTACACAGCAAACAGGAGTGCATTAGGAACCTATAGACCAATGTTCTTTGCCAGACAGTTTGCAAATGTGGAAACAACTGCAGCCTCTGTCAACAGGTGAAAGGATCAACAGAATGGGGTGTATACATGCAACAGAATCCTACGCAGTTGCAAAGAGAGATACATTCCCAGCGCATGCCACAACATGGGTGAACCTTCAAATGTCATGCTAAAGAAGTCAGTCACAAAAGGGCAAATACTGTGTGACCTCCTTATACGAAATAAGCAAGTATACAGAAGTGAGAAGTAGTCATGCTGCCAGGAACAAGACTGGGCAGTTTCGTCGTTCTGTTGTACACAGGTGTACTGGTTGCCTGGTGCCGCTCTGACAGAAGATACCACCAATGGGATGGCTTGGGCAAACAGAAGTTTATTGTCTTACAGTTCAGAGGCTTTAAGTCCGAGTTCAAAGTGCCAGGCTCTAGGGGCTGGGTGAAAGCCCCTCGACCTTGGGGTCCAGCTCTGCCTCCTGCTCCTGGCCCACTGGAGCTAGAGGCGTCTCTTCACTCAGGCAGCTGCTGGCTGCTAAGGCTGACAAACCCAAGGCTGAAAAGTAAAAAGGCACAATCCCAATGTTACCAGACTACATGGCAGGCCACTCATTCAAGTCTGTTGAAAGTCCCAAAGTTGGCAGAGCATGGCAGGCTGCTAAGCAACAACACAGCTCCATGCAGGGTTCAAGCGTGCCATAGGCTAGAGACCATTCCCAAGGCTTCTCCTTATACACAGGAAGCAGACCACATCCCAAAGGCAGCTACTCAGCTGCTCCCAGTAGATCCTACCATGGAGTCAATGACCAGTCTCATCATGGGGAATGACTACATCCAGCTGCCCAGCAACTCAACCAGGCCCAGGCCACTTGACACACAAACTTAACCACCACAATAGGGTGTAGGTGGAACCAAGTCAATGGCCTCTACCACCACCAGGGGTGGGAGGGAGTGGGAAAGGGGAGTTCTTGTTTAGGTGGGACTGAGTTTGTGTTAATGGTGGTGGAAGGTTTCGCATGAGGTTAGGAACAATGGTGGCTCAACATGAAAAACATCATCAGCGTCTTGAGCTGTGAACTGTGAAGCTGTGTTGGAGGATGTTCTGTTGTGTGTGTGTTCACCACTCCACACACAAAAAGAATTAAAAAAAAAAAAAAAAGAAGAAGATTACTAGATATTGTGTATTTATGACGGGTAAGATTAATCAGGGGAACCATTTATCAAATTTCTTGGCTTTTGAGTGGGATCAGATGGCACTGATTATCTCATAGGAAAAATCTATGAACACACACTTTAACTTTTCTTTAATAAGAACTTTACTAATGCAGTTCAGTGGAGAAAATTTTTTGGGAACATGGTGCACTGAGGAAAGATAATTAAAAAATTATGCAAAAACACTCATTGTTTTTTGCTTTAATACAAACCCTTAGCATCTACTATGAAAAGACACTGTGTTAAGCATCAGGGCTAAAGCAGTGCACAAGAGAAACAAAATATCTGATCTAACCCAAACCAAACCACACCCACTGCCACTGAGTGGATTCCAAAAGCCCAAACCACACCCACTGCCGTGGAGTCGATTCTGACTCACAGCCCCCTAGAGGACAGAGTGGAACTGCCTCAGAGGGTTTCCAAGGCTGTCAATCTTCACAGAAGCAAAGCCCAAACCACACCCACTACTGTGGAGTCTATTCTGACTCACAGCGCCCCTAGAGGACAGAGTGGAACTGCACTACAGGGTTTCCAAGGCTGTCAATTTTTCCAGAAGGTGACTGCCTCAACTTTCTCCTGCAGAGTGGCTGGTGGTTGGGAAATGCTGCCTTTTTCATTAGCAGCTAAATGCTTTAACCACTACACAACCAGAGCTCCTTGAAACTCTAGTATGGGGAGAAATAATACACAGGTAAGGAAAGAGTGTGAAGCATAGAATTCCAGAACAATTGTGCTCATGTGGAACCTGTATGTACACCAAGATGCAGTCATTTGAACATAACAAGAGGATACTGCATGGTTAGGAGCTCTGGTGGCGTAGTGCCTAAGGCACTTGACTGCTAACCAGAAGGCTGGCGGTTCAAACCCACCAGCCGCTCCTCGGAAGGAAGGTTGGGCAATCTACTTCCGTAGTGATGCAGCCTCAGAAACCCAAGGAGGGGTCGCTATGAGTCTGGGCCGACTTGTCCGCCCATAACAACAACAAAAACAACATGGTAAAAATATACACTATTACAAAATATTTCCCCATTGCAACATTGTGTCAACTTGGCTGGGCCTGGTTTTGAGTGGCTGGGCAGCTGGTGGTAGTTATTCCCCATAGTGAGATTGGTAATCAGCTCCATGGTGGGATCTACCACAAGCAGCTGAGTAGCTACCTTAGGGATGTGGTCGGCTTCCCATATATAAGAAGAAGCTTTAGGAATGGTCTGCAGGTTTTGGCACGCTTGAACCCTGCATGTAGCCAAGTCGTTGTTCAGCAGCCCCCCATGTTGTCTGCCGATCTTAGGACTCTTAATGGACTTGAGTTAATGGCCTGCTGTGTGGTTTGGTAACATTGGGACTGTGCCTTTTTACTTGTCAACCTTGGGACTTCTCAGCCTCAGCAGCCAGCAGCTGTCTGAGTGAAGAAACGCCTCTAGCTCCAGTGGGCCGGGAGCAGGAGGCAGAGCTGGACCCCAAGGCTGAGGGGCTTTCACCCAGCCTCTAGAGCCTGGCACTTTGAACTTGGACTTCTAGCCTCAAAAACTATAAGAGAATAAATTCTGATTTGTTAAAGCCACCCACCTGTGGTATTTCTGTTAGAGTGGCATGAAGTAAACAAAATAAACACTAACAATTTTTTTTTATTGTGGGTAATATGTCTATCACAGAACATTTGCCATTTAAACATTTTTTACTTGTAGAATCAGTGACACAGGTTACATTCATCATGTGTGACCATGACCATTATCCATTCCCAAATTTGTGCATCACAGAAACTCACTGGATCCGGAAGATGTTTTAAAGTAGAGCCAATAGGACCAGTCAGTACAATTGCCCCCAACAGCAGACGTGGCAGGAGGTCACAGAAGGGAAAGGATTACAGAGAAGACAATGATGTTATGGCAGAGAGAAACTTATCCACTGAAATAAGAACTTCCCAAAGAACTCCAACAGCACCAAGCAATACTGTTGTCCTTGGGAGCCATTCAGTACATTCTGACTCAAAGGGACACCATATGACAGGGTAGAACGGCCCCAAAGGGTTTCCTAGGCTGAATTCTTTTTTTTTTTTTTTTTAA
>NW_006922328.1:416928-420025 GCF_000298275.1 Orycteropus afer afer
GCAGATCGGATGGTGTACCAGTCGCCTGGCCTAATTGTTTCCATGAATCTTTGCTTTTCTTCATTCTCCTTTGCTCTGGATGAGGAGAGACCGATCGTTGCATCTAGATGGCCGCTTGCAAGCTTTTAAGATTCCAGTCATTACTCACCCAAGTAGGAGGTGGAACAATGTTTTGTGTAGTACGTTATGCCAATTGAGCTTGATGTCCCCTGCGACTATGGTCCCGAGCCCACAGGTTCAACTACTCACTCCCTCTAGGGAGCTGGCTGTGATCAAGAAGTGACCACAACCTTGTCCTTGTCCGCTCTACTATACCCCTGGGAATTCTTACAGAACATACAAATACCTTGTAGAACCATTGTCTGCCAACCCTATACATGGTCTTGGGTACACTCCCCGCTTCACAGACATACCTAACAGTTCAGCCTGTCCACCCATCTACCCACCTGTCTACCCGTGTTTGCCTTCACTGACAGCACAGTGCTGTATGTGCAGAAGGGTTCATCCTTGTTGTCTGTACCTCCCGTTACAAGGAATCGTTTTGATTACTCATTCAAATAACCCTTAAAAGTCAGTGACAATCCTTTAACAGATACATACAATGTACTGTGGACTGTGTCTGGATTGAAACCTGCCCAGGTTTCTGCTGCTCTCCTCTTGTTAACCTAATTGCGACTACAATAATCATTAGGGGCCCCTGTTTGTAACAATACCTAAAGGGCTGCTTTAAAGAGCCCAGGTGGCCCAACAACAGTTAAGCGCTTGGCTGATAACTGAAAGGCTGGAGGTTTGAACCCACCCAGCAGCTCCTCACGATCTGTTCCCATAAAGATGACAGCCTACGACACCCCGTGAAGCAGTGTGACCCTGTCACACGTGATCGTTATGAGCTGGAATCAGCTAGATGGCACTCAGCAACTGTGGTGGTTATGTTTGTGTGTCACCTCGGCTGGGCCTGGTGAGTGGCTGGGCAGCTGGTGGTAGTTACTCCCCATGAGGAGACTGGCAATCAGCTCCATGGTGGGATCTACCACAAGCAGCTGAGTAGCTGCCTTTGGGATGTGGTCTGCTTCCTGTGTATAAGAAGAAGCCTTGGGAATGGTCTCTAGCCTGTGGCACGCTTGGACCCTGCATGGAGCCGTGTCTTTGCTCAGCAGCCTGCCACGCTCTGCCGACCTTGGGACTTACAATGAACTTAAGTGAATGGCCTGCCGTGTGGTTTGGTAACATTGGGACTGTGCCTTTTGACTTGTCAACCTTGGGCTTGTCCGCCTCAGCAGCCAGCATCTGTCTGAGTGAAGAAACGCCTCTATCTCCGGTGGGCTGGGAGCAGGAGGCAGAGCTGGACCCCAAGGTTGAGGGGTTTCACCCAGGCGCTAGGGCCTGGCACTTTTTTGCACTTGGACTTAAAGCCTCCAAATTGTAAGAATAAACTCCTGTTTATTAAGGCCATCCCATTTGTGGTATATTCCTGTCAGAGCGGCACTAGGGAACCGGAACAGCAACAGAGAGCCTTTTTAATGCTAACCTTTGCAAAAATAGTAAAAGATTCAGAATGACTGAGTCCAGAGGAGACACGGAAATGAACCCATGTTTTCTTTTAAACTTGGTTAAAAATCACAAATACAAAAGTAATTCACCCTCCAAAAACATTGTTCCATGTCTTACTTTGGTGAGTTATGACTAGGGTCTTAAAAGCTTGCATGTGGCCATCTAAGGGGCAACTATTGGTCTCTCTTTGTCTGGAGCAAAGAACAGTGAGGAAAATCAAACAGTCAAGGAAACAATTAGTCCAAAGGACTAATGGACCATGCAAACCTCAGCCTCTATGACCCAGAGACCAGAAGAACTAGATGGTGCCCGGCTACCACTGTCAACCACTTGGAAAGGGATCAAAATAGGAGATCCTGGCTAGAGAGGGAGAAAAAAGTGGGACAAAACTCAAAATCATAAAAGACCAGGCTTACTGGTCTGACAGAGACTGGTGAAACCCCCAAGACAATGGCCTCTAGTCACCTGTCAGGCCTGGAATTGATCTCATTCCTGTGGCTTCCAGCCAGACAATAGACAGGCCCACAAGGTGAACATTGAAACCAGGGAGGTACTCGCCTTAGAACCATCAACCACGGGAGATCAGAAAGGCAGCATTTGCACAGGGAGCTAGTTCAGAGGGGCAGGAATGCATGGGAAAGGACACAGGGAAAAGGGAACAGCAGGGAGGAAGTGGGACGAGAGCTATTACCTTCTGGGGATCGCAATCAAGGCCAGGAAACAAAATGCGTACGAGCTGCTGTGTGGGAAATGAATTTGCTCTGTAAACTCTCACCCAAATCACAGTTTCAAACAAACAAAAAAGAGTAAGACATCCTCATCAGAAATATGTGAAAGGAGACACAGCAGAAAATAAAAGCCCACTCAGAACGCCAGCCTCCCACCAAACGCACACACACACACACACACACACACAGTAAACATGGTTGGCGTCTCTCCTTTTAGCGTGGCTTTCTGCACCTTGTCTGTTTTTATTACACAGATACCTTGTCAGCACAACTCTTTGTAAATACCATTGCAAATGGCCGCATATCGTTCCAGCATCAGACAGTGTTACCACACACACACACACACACACACACATGTAGTCCCTGACTTGCCTTACCATGGGGTTCCATTCCCCCAGCTCTGTCGTTAAGTCAGTTCTGAAGGAAGTCAAACACTTCATTCTTCTTTGTTCAGTTTTCATCACTACTGCTTTTTGTTATCAGTACTTTTAGACATCTGATCTTTGTCTTGAAGGTTGGAAACACTACATATAATCTTACAGATCTATTTTAACATCGTATGTAGTATGAACTACTAACAAGAAGATCTACAAAAAACTCCCCCCCAAAACAGATAGTCATAAGTACAGTTTGTAGTAACTCAAATATGTCCTAAGTCAGGGACTATCTATATGTATATTTGAATGAACGTACATATCTCTCCACTCTAGTGGTGCATAGTGACTAAGACACTTGCCTGCTAACCAGACGGCTGGCGGTTCAAACCCACCAGCCACTCCTCGGAAGAAAGGTTGGGCAATCCTACTTCCATAGTGATA
>NW_006922328.1:420730-422240 GCF_000298275.1 Orycteropus afer afer
AATCTACTTCCATAGTGATACTGCCTCGGGAACCCAAGGAGGGGTCTCTATGAGTCAGGGCTGACTCGACAGCACGTAACAACAACAACAACAACACCTCCATAAAGACTTACTGCCTCGGAAACCCAATGGGGGTTGCTATGAGTCAATCAACTTGATGGCAGTGAGTTTTATATATATATATAATATATATTATATATATTTGTGTGTGTGTGTGTGTGTGGTGTGTGTATACAGTGAATATATATAAATATGTGTAGGCCCCTACTGGCACAATGGTTAAGCACTTGACTGCTAACCAGGTCAGCAGTCCAACTTAAAACCTACCAGTGGCTCCATGGACGAAAGACCTAGCAACCTGCTCCCTTACAGATGTCAGCCAAGAACATCCTACACACCGGCTCTGTTCTGTTACATGGGGTCGCTGAGAATCTGAACGTCTTTAACAGCACCCAACAACAGTCGAAGTGGAAGAGACTTGAAATGCTTCCTTACTCTCATTTTTCTTTTTCAAATCTCTATTTAAATCTCAATCTAGTCTCCTTTAGGTCCCAGGCCTTTGGGCAAAGATCTCCGCTTTGAGCACTCTCCACAGTAGAACAAACGTTTGCCATGATGAGTGACTAGTGTTTCCACCTCTAAAAATCCTTCATGCCAAGTGTTCCCATCTTCAGCTCAAGCCTGTGGAGTTCATTGTTGTTATTTTTTAAGATTTCGCAAGATCCTTAAAGTACTTAGAGTTGCCCTGGAGTGTTATGAAACGAGGGTCTTGCAACTGTGGAGAAAGTTATGTTGGTGTTGTGTCTGACTGGACAGGGTGACATTCTTCTTTTGTTTTTTGGTGAAGCAATAGATTCAAGGACCAATGAGAGGGAGAAAAAAAAAAAAAAGGCCGTTGTTTGCCTGTTTGATTTTCAAGTCTCATTTTCATGGAATGAAATTCATTTAAATGTCATTAGAAGGCAGTTTTTCATTACCGCATTCTAGTGATGAGGGAGTTTATAATGTATTCATAGAAGTAATTAAATGCTCCTGTAGCGCTCTGGTTCCTGAGTTCTGAAAACAGCGCTCTTTAAACTCTGAAAGCTCACAGCCTTCCTATTATCTGTGACTGATCCCCTGAAAGCCCCCCTCCTGTGGATTGCAGGCTGTTTAAGGCACATGGAGGTTTTTGAGAATCTGAGAGAAAGGTTCAAAGGGGTGGATTGAGCTGAGCAGTCAGAACGGGAGGTTTCCTTTTGAAAATGCATCACCTTGAAGAGCATTCAGCTAAAAAAGTCTTGAAAACAACACTGACAGCTAGAAAGGAGAGCACTGAGGTGGTTTTGCGTGCTTTTTGCTTTTTTTTTTTTTCACCCTCCCTAATTCCCACGTTGCTTTGCACAGGATTCCAGAAAAGAATTCTTCATCTGTAGAGTCTAAACTACCAATATATTGCAGAATCATTATCCCGGGACAAATATACCCATTGCCAGCAAGTCGATTCCCACTCACACCAATCCCTACAGGA
>NW_006922328.1:422800-425380 GCF_000298275.1 Orycteropus afer afer
GTGGAATCGATTCTGACCCACAGCGCCCCTAGAGGACAGAGTGGAACTGCACCACAGGGTTTCCAAGGCTGTCAGTCTTTATGGAAGCCCACTCCCACATCGTCTTCCCACAGATCGACTGGTGGCTTCAAACTGCCAACCTTTCGGCTCATGGCTGAGCGCTTTAACCCACGAGGGCTCCTTGGGACCAACGGAGCAGAGCCTTTGTCCCAGGGACGATGACGTTGAATGCATCTCATCTCTGTTGCAGGAAGAAATTGTCTTTTTCCGCGAATCCTGCCCCCAGGCCCACCGTCAGATTTCCTCTGATGGGTAGAAGGTATGTCAGCGTTTTGTGAAGGTGGAAGAGACAAAGAGCTGTGTGGGCTCTGAAGGTCTGGCGGGAACAAAGCACGATTCCTTTCCTCCCTGGAGGATCAGCCGGTGGCAATCCAAGATGGAAGCCTGGGGTGAGGGGTATGAAGGGAAGCTGGAAGAGCGTGGCCAGCCTGCCCTGAGAGGAAGGAGGTCTTCGCTTAGGCCTGTACGCTCCAGGTGAGACAAACACACTCCCAACCGGTGTCATCCCTTTCCATCTTAGAGGGCTGTTTTACAACATCATGGTGGATATTTCTTTGCTCTGCCAAAGAGCTCTGTGCTACTATCATCCATGCCTGTTGCTATCACGCTGTGAACAGAATCAGTCAGATGTTTGCTGTTGTTCACGTGTCACTGAGTTGGCTGTGACTCGTAGCGACACTACAGACAACAGAACGGAACACTGCCTGGTCCCATGCCAGCCTCATAGTCCTTGCTGAGCCTGAGCCCATCGTTGCAGCCATGGTGTCAGTCCATCTCGTTGAGGGCCTTCCCCTTTTTCACGGACCCTCCACTTTACTGAGTATAAATGTCCTTCTCCAGGGAATGGTCCCTTCTGTATGTGGAGTGTTTGGTTGGGGTTAGTTAATTGGTTTTTGCTGAGTGTTTGTGTTTTCTTTTGATGAAAACATATAGTCATAGACCACTTCAACCGTTTCTACAGGTCTAATTCAGTGACGGTTCTGGTTCCCTAGTGCCATGCTGACTAGAATGGACCACGAATGGGATGGCTTGAAGAAACAGGAGTTGATTCTCTTACACTTTGGAGGCTATAAATCTGAGTTCAAAGTGCCAGGCTCTAGGGGCTGGGGGAAAGCCCCTCAACCTTGGGGTCCAGCTCTGCCTCCTGCTCCCGGCCCCCCTGAAACTGGAGGCGTTTCTTCACTCAGACAGTTGCTGGCTGTTGAGACTGACAAACCCAAGGTTGACAAGTCAAAAGGCACAGTCCCGATGTTACCAAACCACATGGCAGGCCATTAATTCAAGTCCATTGAAAGTCCCAAGGTCGGCAGAGCATGGCAGGCTGCTGAACAATGACACGGCTACATGCAGGGTTCAAGCGTGCCATAAGCTAGAGACCGTTCCCAAAGCTAGTCAGCACGGCACTAGGTAACCAGAACAGGCGTGGATGAGACAGTTGCAGGAAGCAGACCATATCTCTAAAGTAGCTACTCAGCTGCTTGTGGTAGATCCCACCATTGAGCTGATTGTCAGTCTCATCATGGTGAATGACTACCACCAGCTGCCCAGCCACTCAACCAGGCCCAGCCAAGTTAAGGTACACTTTAACCACCACAGTGACATTGATTACATTCTTCAGGTTGTGGAAACGCTCTCACCCTCCTCCAAAGTGTTCCCCCACCATAATCTTAAACTAAGCTTCTCATCGAACCTTTCTAGTTGCCATGGTCAATTTGATCTCGCACAAATCACTCTTTAGAGGAGCACGATACTTAAGCTAGACATACTTTAGTTATTAAGATAAACTATTTTTTTATTATTTAAAGAAGACAAAAGGGGATCATTTTGGTTTAAGGTTGAAAGTTTAACGATGATCTCTAGGCAATAGTTTCGAGGGTCCACCCAACCCTCAACACAATCAGTAATGGCAGCCAAGCACCATCCAGTTCTTCTGGTCTCGTGACAAAGGAGGTCGCTGCTCATGGAGGTAGGCTGGCTGGTTTTTGTAGGTCAGAATCACCCAAAAAGCCTAATAAATTTTAAAAGAAAATCAAAGGTCTTCAAAATTTATCCATGCTGCAATTTTGACCATATGTTACTCCAAAACACAGTTTTGTCCCCATGCCATGTTACACCAAATTAGTCTTTCCACAGTAATCATCTAAAACACGTCGGTCCTGGAAGAACTGCAGCTGGAATGCTCCTTAGAAGCAAGAGTGGCCAGACTTCGTCTCATGAGCGCTGGTCATGTTGTCAGAGGGGACCAGTCCCCGGAGAAGGACTCATGCTTGGTAAAGCAGAGGGTCAGTTAAAAAAGAGGAAGGCCCTCAACGAGATGGATGCACAGAGTGACTGCAGCAATGGGCTCAAACAAAGTGAAGATTCTGAGGACGGTGCAGGACTGGACATTGTTTTGTCCTGTTGTTATACAGGGCCACTGGGAGTCGGAACCGACTTGATGGTACCTAACAACAACAGTGGGAGCTCTGGTGGCGCAGTGCCTAAGGCACCTGACTGCTAACCAGAAGGCTGGCGGTTCAA
>NW_006922328.1:425575-427920 GCF_000298275.1 Orycteropus afer afer
TAGGGGCGCTGTGGGTCAGAATCCCCTCTAGGCCATGGGTGTGGTTTGGGCTTTGCTTCTGTGAAAATAGGAGCTTTGGTGGCGCAGTGCCTAAGGCACTTGACTGCTAACCAGAAGGATGGTGGTTCAAATCCACCAGCCACTCCTCAGAAGGAAGGTTGGGCAATCTACTTCTGTAGCGATACTGCCTTGGAAACCCAAGGAGGGGTCTCTGTGAGTTGGGTCCAACTGGACAGCACGTAACAACGACAACAGAGATGTCAAAAGGGCAGATGTCATTCATAGGGCTTTTCCTTTCAACCGGTGTTGAGTTCCTTCAAAGCTGAGACTTTGCAAAACGCCTGTACTAGGATCCAGTTCTGTCCCAAACAACTGCCTTGAGCTGTTTTGTAAACGCTGGGACCTCCCTTTCCGGTTCTCACACCTCTGTACCCCCCAGTTCCATTCTCACCTGGCTCTATTTGTAAGCCTTAGGTGGTTACTTCAAGGCCTGATTCAGCGTGTGATGACATTATTACACAAAGTGAAAACAAACCCATTGCCCTCCAGTGGGTTCTGACTCATAGCGACCCTGTAGGCAGTGCCGGCTTACCCAGCGTGCAAGGTAAGCACAAGCTTGCTTGTGCCTATTTACCAGTCAGTAGTGAATCGTTTCATTTTTTTCACCCCATCAAAGATTCTGCTTCTGTCTCCAAAAACACAGCACCTTCCTGCGGAATCAAAGCCTCTTTAAATTTATAATCCCTGTCACGGATGGAGTACCCCGTTCACAAGGTAAGCACTGGCTTACTTGGGCTTACTTACTAATCTGTAGTGAACAGTGTTACATTCTGGGATGAAAAATATGTGAAACTTGTTCACTGCAGATGAGTAAGTAAACCCAAGTAAGGCCATGCTTACCTGGCTTATTGGGTAATCTTCCCTTGCCTAGAGGACAGAGTGGAACTGCCCCAGAGAGTCTCCAAGGCTGTCAATCTTCACAGAAGCAAAGCCCAAACCACACCCACTGCTGTGGAGTCGATTCTGACCCACAGCGCCCCTAGAGGACAGAATGGAACTGCCCCACAGGGTTTCCAAGGCCGTCAATCTTCACAGAAGCAAAGCCCAAACCAAACCCACTGCCGTGGAGTCCATTCTGACTCACAGCGCCCCTAGAGGACGGAGTGGAACTGCCCCACAGGGTTTCCAAGGCTGTCATCTTTACAGAAGCAAAGCCCAAACCACACCCACTGCTGTGGAGTCAATTCTGACTCACAGCGCCCCTAGAGGACAGAGTGGAACTGCCCCACAGGGTTTCCTAGGCTGTCATCTTTACAGAAGCAAAGCCCAAACCATACCCACTGCCGTGGAGTCTATTCTGACCCACAGCGCCCCTAGAGGACAGAGTGGAACTGCACCACAGGGTGTCCAAGGCTGTAAACTTTGTGGAAGCGGATTGCCTCATCTTTCTCCTGCAGAGTGGCTTGTGGTTTTAAATCGCCGACCTTTCAGTTAGCAGTCGAGTGCTTAACCACTGCGCCACCAGGGCTCCCTTGACATCATTATTATCTTCAATTGGCATGGTTCTCTAATGGTTTCATCCATCCTACCTTGTCTCCCACAACAAGGCAGTCAGTCATGTCATAAGATGACTTATGTCGTCAGGTGTCATTGATTTGGCTCTGACTCATGGCACCTAACATTCAACAGAAGGACACATCACCTGGTCCTGCACAGTCCTCACGATCCTTGGTTCACTGTTGCAACCACTGTGTCAGTCCATTTCATTGGGAGGTCTCTCACCCCCTCCTTGGCCCTCCCTTTCCCAAACATGATGTCCTCTAGTGATCAGTCCCACCTGGTGACACATCCAAACTAAGTGAGTTGTTGAAGTGCTGGACAATGTCCTGTGATCCACAGGGTCTTTCCAGTTAATGCTCAAAAGTCTATTGCCAGGCATTTCTTCCTAGTCTCTTAGTCTGGAAACCTGTTCACCATAGTGAGCCTGGTGGTACTTGAAATACCAATGGCATAGTTTCCAGCATCCTAGCAACACACAAGCCACCACAGTATGAAAGGAGGGTGGTGGAGAGATGGCTTACACTTCCACAATGCCCAGGAGAGTCCTAAGGAAAAATAAAAAAATGCATTACTATTGAGTCAATAGCACCCCTAGAGGTTCTCAGATTATTTGCTCAGCATATAGATTGAATAAGTATGGTGAAAGGATACAACCCTGACACACTCCCTACTTGATTTTAAACCTTCAATGTCCCCTTGTTCTGTTTGAACGACAGCCTCCTGGTCAAGGTACAGATTCCTCATGAGTACAATCAAGTGCTCGGGAATTCCCATTCTTCTCAATG
>NW_006922328.1:428560-429694 GCF_000298275.1 Orycteropus afer afer
GAGAAATACCGAGCGTGTTCTTCCTTTTTGGTTTTCAGACTCCAGGTCTTTGCACATTTCATTATAGTAATTGGCTTTGTCTACTTGAGCTGCTCTTTGAAATCTTCTGTTCAGCCCTTTTACCTTTTCATTCCTTCCATTTGCTTCAGCTATTCTCCGCTCAAGGGCAAGGTTCAGAGTCTCTTCTGTCATCCACTTTGGTCTTCTTTTCCTTTCTCATCTTTTTAGTGATCTCTTGCTTTCTTCCTGAATAATGTTCTTGATATCCTCCCACAATTCTTCTGGTTTTCGGTCGTTAGTGTTCAATGCATCAAATCTATTCTTTAGATGATCTCTAAATTAACAGACTAGCAGGCATAATTGAAGTCGACATTCATCACAGTGACTAACTTGCTATTTTCCCCTCCTTTTTGCTTTCATTCAAGTAAATAGAATTGCTAACCTCTTAAGGGACACTGAGTTCTTTAGATTTGTTGATTTCAATGATGTATTCTTCTAAGCATAACCCTCTCCCACAACTGGGTTCAGCTGAGAACCGTAACCTGTGAAGTGAGACGACCCTGGGAGGAGGGCCGCTGAGTCTAGAGTAACCAGTGAAGAGAACAAAGACGTTCCTGGCCGCCCAGCGGACCTTCAGCCCCCTTCCCATCTCCCTGTGTAATCATGGTCACCCCTTTGCTTGGGGAGACAGGCATTTTAGAGAAGCCATTCACTCTGTCTCCTTGGATCTCGATAATCAATAAAGCTTTTGCTTTCCCGTTTCAACTTGTTGGGATCACTGGGTCTTCACATCAGGGGGTAAGGACCTTGCTGTCCCTACAACAATAGGGTTACAGCTGCCTTCCAAGCTGGTCCTACTGGACAGGTTCAGTTATACCTCCACATTCCTAGAAAATTTGTAGCCAAGCAGTCCAGAAGGCTTTCTGCTCAGGCAAAGAAGTCCAGCAGACAAGCCCCACTTAGTAAGAAACCATGGATTGGGCGCTGGCAGGCTCTGTCTGCCGCCATGTTATTTGCTGTGCACCCCAACTTCCCACTGATGCAAGAGCTCAGGGATGGGGAGACACTTGAGGGGGTACCAGGGGACAAGTGCGGCACTGCCACCAACAAGCTCCCTGCGTTGTGTGTCATCTG
>NW_006922328.1:430734-434323 GCF_000298275.1 Orycteropus afer afer
TTATTGTGATTTGGGTGAAAATTTACAGAGCAAATTCACTTTCCATACAGCAGTTCACATACACTTTGTCTCATGACATTGACCACAATTTCCCACAATGCAACAGCTCCCCTCCCACTTCCTCCCAACAGTTACCTCTTCCCAGTGTCCATGCCTCCATGGACTCCTGCCCCCTGAGCTGTCTCCCTGTGCATAAGCAGCCCTTCTTTCTCCCATGATTGACCTCTCCAAGGTCTTTCACTCCTCTTTTGTAGTAACAAGGAAGCAGACAAAAGATGAGTTAGCACTTTGCCATGTACACAGCTGAAGGGACGTTGGGATGTGAATACTATCAAGTTTAATGGCTTTTCCTACAGTTACTGGAGAGCACGGATTACCACACTTCATCTGTAAGCTGTGTGTTTAGTGTAGGACAGAACCTAATGCACAGCGTGTGGTAGGTGACAGAGATTGGGACATGTCTATCCTACTGTCCAAGGAGCTCAGGTGGCACAGTGGTTAAACGCTTGGCTGCTAACCTGAAGGTCAGTGGTTCAAACCTACCAGCTGTTCCACTAAAGAAAGATGAGGCAGTCAGCTTCTGTAAAGATGACAGCCTTGGAAACCCTGTGGGGCAGTTCCACTCTGTCCTCTAGGGGCGCTATGAGTCAGAATCGACTCCACAGCAGTGGGTGTGGTTTGGGCTTTGCTTCTGTGAAGATTGACAGCCTTGGAAACCCTGTGGTGCAGTTCCACTCTGTCCTCTAGGGGCGCTGTGAGTCAGAATCGACTCCACAGCAGTGGGTGTGGTTTGGGCTTTGTTTCTGTGAAGACTGACAGCCTTGGAAACCCTGTGGGGCAATTCCACTCTGTCCCCTAGGGGCGCTGTGGGTCAGAATCTACTCCATTGCAATGGGTGTGGTTTGGGCTTTGCTTCTGTAAAGACTGACAGCCTTGGAAACTCTATGGGGCAGTTCCTCTCTGTCCTGACTCCCAGTGGTTTAGCCATTATGATGTAGTCATTCCATCATGATGCCATCTGCTATGGCACTACAGAAGTAGATTGCGCAACCTTCCTTCCGAGAAGTGGCTGGTGGGTTTGAACTGCCAGGCTTCTGGTTAGCAGTCAAGTGCCTTAGGCACTATGCCACCAGAGCTCCTTGTTTTTTTCTTAGTAACCATAAATGTGTCTGGAGAGGAAGGCTTAGCATCATATCCAAAGGAGGATGCTGATCAAACAGGAAAATACTATCAAGGGGAGTGGTCACCATGAGTGGTGGCGGCAAGAGGTCAAAGCTTGACGTGGAGTGTCCACCAGGGTCAGAGGAAGAGAGGAGGCAAACAGACCCAGACCCAAAAGGCCAGCACAACTCGCTTCCCCTGGCCAGGGCCTGTGAGTCCATTTGCCTGCAGCATTATTGTTTTATATACATACATACGTTGTTGTTGTTGTTAAGTGCCGTCGAGTCATTTCCGACTCATAGCGACCCCATGCACAGCAGAATGAAACACTGCCCGATCCCGCGCCAGCCCCACAATCCCTGCTATACTTGAGCCCATCATTGCAGCCACCGTGTCAATCCATCTCGTTGAAGGCCTATACATACATATACTTAGTTGTATTTTTGGCAGAAGTATAGTCTTAGGCTAGGTTCTCTAGAGAAGCAAAACCAGTGAAGTTTATACATATATGAGAGAGAGAGACAGGGAGAGAGAGAGAGAGAGAGAGAGAGAGAGACATTCATCTTAAGGAAATGAGTTGTGAAGGCTGGCAAGGCCTAAGTCTGTGAGTCAGAAATCAAGCTGGAGGCTTCTCCTCACTCATGTAGCTGCAGGGGCTGATGAACTCAAAATTGGCTGTTGATTCAAAGGTTGCTAAGGCAACAGTCTCCTCATCGGCAGGCAGTACTGCAGACCACTGGTTCAAGGCCAGAACCTGGAGATGATGATGAACTAGATGCAGGATCCAGATCCAGCAGAAAACCAAAGACCCTTCCTGGGGCATCCAGATATATATTGGAAGCAGGCCACACCCCTGGGGAAACTCCCATTCAACTGATTGGCTGCTCATAGCAGATGTCATCATGGAGGTGATTACATCATAGCAGATCCCATTATGAAGGAATGACTACATCATAATGGCTAACCCACTGTGAGTCAGGGCCCAGCCAAGTCGACACACAGCCTTAACTATCACATGGATCTACAGCAAAACTGATTCCTATTCAACTGTCTCTACACATTGTCTTCAGTGACATTGACAACAACATTGTGTCAATATTCCTGGCATTTTCGTTTCAGTTGTTTGACTCCCATTAACTTCATCTCACCACCCCCAAACTTCTCTCTCATGTTTTAGCGTGCCTGTTGACCACTGCTCTTACATTGTTGATATTTTAAAGGGCCCAGTATTCAAGGGTGAGTCTTCAACAGTATCTCAGGACAATCATCTTGAGGATTCTTCCAGTCTCATAGGATCCTGTAAGTCTGGGGTCTTGGAGAATTGGAAGTTCTGTTCCACAGCTCTCCACCCTTTCTGTCAGGATCCATGCACTGTGACCCTGACCGGGGCGTTTGGTCATGATGACTGGGTGCAGTTTCATTTTTAAGGGCCCCTAACTGGCATCTGATAACCTCGGGCCTCTTTAGAAGTTGCAGGCCTGAAAACCAGCACCAAGTAATACAGTTTGGTGACAGAAAGAGATTTAAAGACCCCACATCAGGACGCCCGACAGACTTCATTATGTTGCCAGTTGATTTGCTGATACTTAAATACTAAGATAGATTTTTTAAATACTGTGTGTGTGTGTGTGTGTGTGCTAATATGGGGTTTTCCATGGGGTCCCTTTTGCCTACCTGCAACGAAAACTTTTACTTTGCCACCAATCAATCAAACGCCAACAAAGAAAACTTGGAATGAAATAAAAAACAGATTTCTTGTTCAAAATATTTGCTGGTAATTTTATCTAAATACCTGTGGGTTGGTTAACTTTCCGATCTTTCGACATAACACACCGTGTGAAACCATTTTTGAAAATCCATCGGCAGGTCCACCTGGCTGTGACTGCGTTTGCCGTTGCCCTGGTGACAGGCTCAAGATTCCACACCGTTGTTTCAACCTCATGGGACAATACAAGAATCCATTGTCTCTTCGGGACTGCCACTGCTTCATGTGTGCTTAAATTTATCACTACAGATGCCTGAACAATTGACAAAGGCTTGGGAGGAAGAATCCTGTCAGCACGCACCGTCACTGAATCCTGCCTTTCTCCTTTTCCTCAATGGGATGCTTTCTTTGGAATTGTAGAAAAAAGCCAAGGGAAAGTGTGATCACATGGGGAGCTGGTCTTTGACAATCCTTAAAGCAAAAGGAGCATCCTACAAGAATTCTTATATTTCAGCCCAGAGCCAGAATAGCAAGAGCTCAGGGACTTAGATCATCTGTTCCTTGGGTCCTATGTTTGTTGAATCAGCAGTGATTTGGAGTTTCCCTAGAAGGGCTCAGGTATTAGTATAGTGCCTACGGCATTTGACTGCTAACCAGAAGGCTGGCGGTTCAAACCCACCAGCCACTCCTCGGAAGGAAGGTTGGGCAATCTACTTCCATAGT
>NW_006922328.1:435003-436425 GCF_000298275.1 Orycteropus afer afer
TGACAGCCTTGGAGACCCTGTGGGGCAGTTCCACTCTGTCCTCTAGGGGCGCTGTGGGTCAGAATCGACTCCAGGCAGTGGGTGTGGTTTGGGCTTTGCTTCCATAAAGATTGACCTCCTGGGAAATACTATGGGACAATTCTGCTCTGTGCTATAGGGATGCTATACATTGGAATAGACTTGACAGCTATATATATATATATATATATATATATACTTTTTTGGATGGGTCTCTTTGGGAGTGAGGTGCAAGCAGGAAAGCCAAACCTGTGCATGCAGCCTGTGTTATTGCTGTAGAGGTGTGGTGGGGGGAAAATTCAGGATAAATCTTCACTATCAGAATGAGAAAGCCCTGGCAATCCACTCCTGAAAAGTAACCGGTGAAAATGCTATGGATCACAACACTCCAATCTCAATGGGTGGGGAGGGTGGCACAGAGCCCGTCGGTCCTCCCTGCTGTTGTACATGGGGACTTCTTGAGTCAAAGCCAACTCCCCAGAAGCTAACAACGTTCACAGCAAGGGAGTCTTCTCTCCTGAGCCTGTTCCTGGTCTTACGATGTAGACTACTTGGGTAACGAGTGAATCGGAAGGATATAAGAAAGGACCCACTGATTAATATCCCAAAGGGCAGCGAATCCTTTGGTCCTAAGCCCCAGTCCCATTCCCAATAAACTGAGCCTGGATCTCTGGGTGTTTTTTGTGTTGGAAACCCTCCCCGAACAATCACGCTGTTCATTTCTGGTAAAGCGTTACTACCCTAATTGATGCAACCACAGCATGGGCCAGGTTGGGAAGGAAGATACACACAGGAGTGGGTTGGGGCAGGAAACCATGAATTTTGGCATGTTGTTGTTAGCTGCTGGCCAGTCGATTCCAGCTCCTGGAGACCCCGTGCGTACGGCCTACAGCTGTGCTCCAGAGGGTTCTCAAGGCGGGGGTGCTTCAGAAGCAGGTAGCAGGGCCTGTTTCCCCAGGGACCTCTGGGTGGGCTGGAACCACCAACCTTTCGGCTAGTAGTTGAGTGATGAACTGTTTGTTCATTGAATTTTGACATACCTAGTTCCATGGAGTCGAACGATTCCAACTCAAAGCAGCCCTATAGGGCAGAATAGAACTGCCCAGTAAGGTTTCCAAGGCTGTCCATCTTTATGGCAGCAAAGCTCAAACCACACCTACTGCATGGAGTCCATTCTGACTCACAGCGCCCCTAGAGGACAGAGTGGAACTGCCCACAGGGTTCCCAAGGCTGTCAGTCTTCACAGAAGCAAAGCCCAAACCACACCCACTGCCGTGGAGTCCATTCTGACTCACAGCACCCCTAGAGGACAGAGTGGAACTACCCCACAGAGTTTCCAAGGCTGTCAGTGTTCACAGAAGCAAAGCCCAAACCACACCCACTGCCATGGAGTCGATTCTGACT
>NW_006922328.1:437335-438876 GCF_000298275.1 Orycteropus afer afer
ACCTTCCTTCCGAGGAGTGGCTGGTGGGTTTGAACCGCCAGCCATCTGGTTAGCAGGCAAGTGTCTTAGCCACTATGCTACCAGAGCTCCCACAGGACCTACTAGAAAGTAGCAAATGACAACAACATGAATGTGCTGTGGCTTCTAAAACGACAGTTGCTGCATCAAAAATCCAAGGTCAACTCCAGAGAAGTTTAAGCCCTGCCAAGCAAGTCTTCACTTTTCCCTTTAATAACCTGTTGCCACATCTGGAACCATCAATGATAACTTCGGTAGCAAAATGTCCCCCTCAGAGAGTGGAGATGAGGCACCAGCTATCCAGCCCCCTTGAGCGGAACCCCTGCCCGGCACTGCCTGTGTTTCTTGGCCTTGCTGTTCGATGGTGTCTTTCGTGGTGGGTGAAGGCCTCTTTGTCTCAGGAACAACGTTAGGTACTGTAGAGAACAGTGCACATTTGTGGTGCTACGAGATATAAAATAATAATGCCCTGTGTTTCCTAATGCTCTCTGGGAAGACAGAAGTCTAAAGACAGCCTCAACAATTTACAGCTTAATGGGGAGAGGAAGACACTGTTTGGCATGGAGAAGCAGCTCCCTGTTGGTTTCAGCCACTTGGTGGGAGAAGCTGCCACTCCGTGGGCAACAGCAAACCCTCTTACTTTTCAGGAAAAAAAAAAAAAGGCACATTGGAGAATTGATTCTGTGGCATGGTGTGCGTTTGTGTGTGTGTGTGTCGGGAGCCCTGGTTGTGCAACCATTAAATAAATGCTCAACAGCTAACCAAAACGTTGGTGGTTCAAACCCACCTAGCAGCTCTGTGGGAAAAAAGACACAGTGATTTGCTTCCAGTAAAGATGACAGCCTAGGAAACCCTATGGGGCAGGTTACCTCTCACATGGAGGCACTATGTGCCAAAAATTGCTTCAATGACACCCAATTACAACAGGTCTCTCTCTGGCATCTTCTAGGACGACCTTCATACCAGGTTCTCGGACAGAAGAAAGACACTTGTGATGTTCTGCCCGCCTTGATGACCTGAGGCAGCTGTCTGACCCCTGTATCTGTTTCCAGGCTGCCATTACAAAGTCCCACATGTTGGGTGGCTTCTTCTTGTTGTAAGAACAGAAATCTGTTGACACACAGTTCTGGGGATTGGGAGTCTGGACTCAGGGTGTCAGCCATGTTGATTCCTCTGGAGGCTCTCAGGAGAATACGTTCCAGGCCTCTCTCCTGGCGGCTAGTGACAGCCCTCAATCTTTGGCATTCCTTGGCTTGTAGACGCATGCCTCCAGATCTCTGTGTCCATCTTTACGTGGCCATCTTCCCTTGGCGCCTCTATGTCTCTTCTCTTTTCTCATAAGGACACCACTCACGTGGGATTTCATACTCAAACTCATTGGCGTGGAGTCGATTCCAGCTCATAGAAACCCCCATTGGTTTTCCAAGGCTGTCAGATCTTTATGGAAGCAAAGCCCAAACCACACCCAGTGCTGTGGAGTCGATTCTGACTCACAGCGCCCCTAGAGGACAGAGTGGAACTGC
>NW_006922328.1:439393-442008 GCF_000298275.1 Orycteropus afer afer
GTCTTTACAGAAGCAAAGCCCAAACCACACCCACTGCCGTGGAGTCCATTCTGACTCACAGCGCCCCTAGAGGACAGAGTGGAACTGACCCAGAGGGTTTCCAAGACTGTCAATCTTCACAGAAGCAAAGCCCAAACCACACCCACTGCCACTGAGTCGATTCTGACTCACAGCACCCCTAGAGGACAGAGTGGAACTGCCCCACAGGGTTTCCTAGGCTGTCAATCTTTACTGAACCAGACTGCCTCATCTTTCTTCCACGGAGCGGCTGGTGGGTTTGAACCATTGACCTTTTTGTTAGCAGCCAGATGCCTTAACCACTGCACCACCAGAGCTCCTTAAATGTGATTCGGACCCGCCATCCTACTCCAATGGTAACATCTCCAGAGACCTTTAATCAAGAGCTCTTAAAATAAAGCACTTGGCCTAAGTAAAATGGCTAATTTAGGATTGGAGGCCAGACACCATTCCCGCTTCTGCTGACTAAGGAAATCTTCCCTCCTTGGTGGTGGACATGCCGGATGTCAGCAGCATGTTCTCAGAGGGGGTCGGGACACGAAGGATTATATGAAACCTCCTTATGCAGGATGTTCTCAGAAAAATATTGTTGTAAGCAAGTTATTTGTACCTTATCTTCCTTACCCTGTTACAACAATGCAGTTTGATGGGTCTGTAATCTTCCCAAGAAATGCCTGCACTATGCGTTCTCAGGAAACCCACGTCTTAAGATAGATTCATGGATACCTAGCCAGCCTGTTTACTATCTGATTTCGGAACAAGCCCTATCTTGACATTGTCCTGTCACCAGTCTGCAGACCCAGCTGTCAGCATGCATTTCCTTTTGTTTCATGACTGACAGCCCCCACTGTGAGAGAGTCCGCCTCTAAGTTCTGAAGATTGTGAGCCTTGCTTTGTCGAAATCCTGTATAAACTGTCTGGTGGCATAATGGTTAAAGCATTCACCTGCTAATCAAAAGGTCAGTGGTTTGAACCCACCAGCTGCTCCACCGGAGAAAGATGAGGCAGTTGGCTTCTGGGAAGATTACAGCCTTGGAAACCCTATGGGGCAGTTGTCCTCTGTCCTATAGGGGTGCTGTGTGTTGGAATCAACTGAATGGCAGTGGCTTTGGCTTTTGATTTAATCACTGTGCCTCAGACTTTGTGGTTTCATTTCAATGGAAGTTCCTGATTTCAATCATTCCTTAACCCTTAATAAACCTTTCTATGGGAAAACGATGAGGCAGTCAGCTTTGGTAAAGACTGACAGCCTTGGAAACCCTGTGGGGCAGTTCCACTCTGTCCTCTAGGGGCGCTGTGGGTCAGAATGGACTCCACGGCAGTGGATTTTGTCTTTTGCTGCGTTTACCTTGAAACAGCCTTTTCCTAAGGCATTTGACTGCTAACCAGAAGGCTGGTGGTTCAAACCCACCAGCTACTCCTCAGAAGGAAGATTGGGCAATCTACTTCCTTAGTGATACTGCCTTGAAAACCCAAGGAGGGGTCACTAGGAGTCAGATCCGACTCGACGGCAGTTAGTTTGGTTTTTTTTTTTTTTCCCCCAAGTAAGATCACTCACGTTCACAGGTACCAGGGGTTAAGCCTTGAACATATCTTTTTGAGGAACACAATTCATCCTACACGAGCCCCTGTTGGCCAGATGGTGTATTTGCCAGATAGGGCCCCTTTCCGGTGGTGTTGGCTGACCCCCGTTCTGCTCAGAGTGGAGGTGGTGGTGGAGGCGCCTGGCCGTGGGGCCACCCTGTTGCCTCTTAGACAGTTTTGTCCTTCAACACAAAAGTGTCCCTTGATTTGAAAAGAAAATGGTGGTCCCAACTCTTAGCGTACTCTTTGTGGGTAACAAGCCTTCCATTCTCCTTCCAGAGGGTCTCTTTCTTGGAGGCTCAGACAAGGCCCTCATTGTCAGGAGAGTAGAAGACAGAATTGTGAGATGGGGGAGGGGGGCCGACATCAAGCTCCCACATCCCTCGAATGCTCCCAGCCTCTCTCCTTCCACAGAGACATTTTCGGGTTGGAGAGTCAGAGATTCTCTTTTTCTGAGGTACATCTTTTGGATCTACCACCCATGTCATGAGTTTTTCTCATACCAGGTGAAAAATGGCGGCACTAAATGCATGAGTCGGGTTTCTTTATTTATGACACAACCCTTCCCCCGGACACAACCAATTCATTCTTCGAGCCCCCAAGACACAAGTTAGATAAAGGACAGCAGAATCATTGCGAGATAGGTCGTAAGTTCCTCAGAACATTAAAGAATGCTATTTGGATGACACCGGCACTTTTCTGCTGTGAAACAACAGCTCTGGGCTAAGCTCTCCTTGTAGGAGCTCTGGTAGCATAGTGCCTAAAGCACTTGACTGCTAACCAGAAGGCTGGTGGTTCAAACCAACCAGCCACTCTTCAGAAGGAAGGTTGGGCAATCTACTTCCATAGAGATACTGCCTCGGAAACCATAGCAACTTGGAGGGGTTGCTATGAGTCAGGGTTGACTCGAGAGCACATAACAACAACAAGCTCCCCTTAAATTGCTGTGGAAAACAACAGGAATGTTGACACACACACACACAAAAGAAACCGTTCTTCAAAAGGAATGAAGA
>NW_006922328.1:462818-468612 GCF_000298275.1 Orycteropus afer afer
CACTTCGCGGAAGGAAGACTGGCAATCTACTTCCATAAAGATTTACTGCTTTGGAAACCCAAAGGGAGTTGGTATGAGTCAGAATTGACTCAATGGCAGTGGGTTTTGTTTTCTTGTGCAACCATCACCACTGTCCCCAAAATTATTCCATCATCATTAACAGAAACTAAGTGCCCCCTAAGCTAAGACTCCCTCTTTCCTCTGCCTTCCCACACCTGGTCATCACTAATAAACTTTGGTCTCTATGAACTTGCCTATTGTAGATGTTTAATGTAAGTGGGATCATAGAACATTTGTTCTTTTGTGTCTGACGATTTTGGTCAGCAACACGTCTTTAAGGTTCATGCACGCTGCGCTGAGAGCCAGAACTTCATTTCTCTGGATGGCTGAGTGGTATCCCATTGTATCCATGGACCACATTTGGTTGATCCATTCATCCACTGATGGGCATGTGGGCTGTTTCCACATTTTGCCCATTGTAATGCTGCAGAGAACATGGGCATACATCCAGCTTCAATGTTTTGAACGGTCATTCCCCATTGTTCCTCAAAAAGCAATGCTCTTCCCAACACTTCACTTTCTCTCCACCTCCCTCTTCCGTCTTGAAGGGGACTGTAAACCATTTTCACGCAGCGGATCTGTACGGGGTGGTGGCGATGTTACAAGTGAAAGGCATCTCACCAACCCTTTTGGTGAAGTTGAACATCATAGCATTCATCATTGGGTGAGTTGAGATCTTCAAAATTTGTGAGATGCCGTCCAGTCAGTTCTCACTCACGGCAACCCCATGGACAACAGAACAAAACACTGCCCGGTCCACACCATCCTCACATCCATTCTGTGCATGAGCCCGTCATCACAGCCACTGTGTCCATCGATCTCATTTAGGGTCTCCTCTTTCACCGATCCTCCACTTTATGAAGCATAATGTCCCTCTCCAGGGACTGGTCCCTTCAGACATGACTAAAATATGAGAGATGAAGTCTGGCCATCCTCACTTCTACCAAGCATGCCAGCTGCACCTCTTCCAAGACAGGTTTGTTCGTTCTTCTACAGTTCATGGTCCATTCAGTATTCTTCACCAACAACCTAATTCAAATGCATCAAGTCTTCTGCGGTCTTCCTTATTCATTGTCCAGCTCTCACACGCATATGAGGTGACTAAAATGACAATGGCCTTTGAAAATTGTTGTTGTTGTTAGATGCCATCTAGTCGGCCCCAACTCATAGTGTCCTCAAGGCCAACAGAACAAAACACTGCCCGGTCCGTCATCATCCTCACAATCCGTGCTATGCTCATGCCCACTGTGGCAGCCATTGTGTCAATCCATCTCGTTGAGTGTCTTCCCCTTTTTCTCTGACCCCCTACTTTACCAAGCATGGTATCCTTCTCCAGGCCTGGTTTCAAAATTAGGTTTCCTCAAAATTTGTCATGACGTTAATTCCAATGCGATTTCCTGTGGTGTCTCAGCAACCTCTACATCACACAGTGCTACTGAGGGCACAACACACGTGGGGAGCTCATCTTCATGAGCCTTCACTTTCCATGATAAGTACTGACCAGGATAAGCTCTACATTCAAGGTCTAAGCCTAGACTACTTCCGTAGTGATACTGCCTCGGAAACCCAAGGAGGAGTCGCTATGAGTCGGATCCGACTCGATGGTACTGGGTTTATGGGTGGGTTATGGACTGAATTGTGTCTCCCCAGAATACGTGTTGGGATCCGCACCCCAGACCTGCATTTGCTGACCTTGTATACAGTCCTCACCCTCCGAGAAGCCCGTCCACCTGGGTCTAAGGCTTCTCTGAGGCGGTGAGCTCCTTCCACATGGAATTCTGGTCTTTTACTTGAGATGTCATTGTCGTCAAAACCCCAAAACCAAACGCACTGCCATCAAGTTGATTCCGACTCACAGCTGCCATCACATCAGCCTGGACCCATGGCCACCCCACGCACAACAGGTATGTAATCCTGTTTGGAAGTGGACTTGGCTTTGTCACGCTGGTGAGAGCATAATAAAGGAGGGTGGGTTCTAACTCTCATCACTTGTTCCTGTATGACCCTGAGCAAATTCCTCAGCCCTCTCAGCTAGCTGCCACAGTTTTTGTCCGTTGCCTGACAGAGCTGCTTAGAAGGTACAGCAGGTATATTACCATAAGACCTAGAACAGTGCAAACACTCAAAACTCAAAACTAACAAACAAACAAACTCACTGCCATTGAGTCAATTCCAACTCTCCAACTCATGGTGACTCCCATTGGGTTTCCAAGGCAATCTTTTTTTTTTTTCCCAAGGTGAATCTTTTTTTTTTTTTTTTTTCCTCCTCATTGGTCAATGCGTTATTTATTTTAAAATGTTATTATTTAGTTAGTTAGTTTTGCAGTGTTTCCTCCCCTCCCCTCCTACCCCTGGTAATCATCAAAGGCTATTTACAACAATGAACTAATTCTATATTTGTCCTTCTGGGATTGACTTATTTCACTCAGCATGATGTTCTCCAGGTTCATCCACGGTATGCGGTGTTTTGCAGATGCTATGTTATTCTTTAGGGTTGCATAGTACTCCATTGTGTGTATGTATCATAGTTTGGTTACCCATTCTTCTGTTGACGGGCACCTAGGCTGCTTCCATCTTTTGGCTATTGTAAATAATGCTGTGATGAACATGGGTGTGCATATGTCTATTCTTGTCCTGGCTCTCACTTCTTTAGGATATCTATCAAGTAATAGAATGGCTGGGTCAAATGGTATTTCTATTTCCAACTTTTTGAGGAATCGTCATACTGCTTTCCACAGCGATTGTACCATTTTACAGTCCCACCAGCAGTGTATCAGAGTCCCAATCTCTCCACATCAGGTTTCCAAGGCAGTAAATCTTTACAGAACTAGATCGCCCCATCTTCCTTCCACAGAGCGGCTAGTGGGTTTGAACCACCGACCTCTTGGGTAGCAGTCAAATGTTTTAGGCACACCACCAGAGCTCCTTACAAATACTCAAGTGGTTGTAAAACAAAAGTTACAGTTACCATTGAGTTTTTTTTTTTTTTAAATGTTTATTGTGATTTGGGTGAAAGTTGACAGAGCAAATTCATTTTCTGTACAGCAGTTCATACACATTTTGTTTAATGACATTGACTGTAATTCCCCACAGTGTAACAGCTCCCCTCCCACTTCCTCCCTGTAGTTACCTCTTCCCTGTGTCCTTCCCTCCCATGGACTCCGGCCCCACGAGCTGTCTCCCTGTGCAAACACTGCCCTTCTGTTCTCCCACGATTGATCGCTCCACAGAGTATATCCTCTAAGTGTAACTGTTCACTCCTGTGCCTGTCTGTTGTTTGGCTGGAAGCCACAGGAGTGCCATTGAGTCAATTTTGACTCAGGGCAATCCAATGTGTGTCTGAGTAGAACTATCCTCCAAAGGGTTGTTTGTTTTGTTTGCTCCACAGGTTTTTAAATGGCTGGTTTTTTTGGAAGTACATCAGGCCTTGTTGCTTCTGAAGCCCCTTTGGATGGACTTGAACCTCCAACCTTCCTGTTAGCAGCCAAGTGTATCAGCCTTTTGTGGCACCCATGGAATAGGAGGGCGTCAACAATAAATTCTGGGATCTTATGGTACTCAAGCAAAGGCCTATTCTGGGTTGGCACCACCCCAGAACTCCCAAGTGGTAGTAATTTTATTATGTCAACTGCTGTGACTAGGCATAGGGACCAGGTTCTGTGATGAAATTTAAATGAAACCATGCATTAGTAATTGGAAACGCCACCTCAGTCCTCCAATGTAAACCTGTGAGGAGGATGTCCAATGAATAGACAATGAACCCATTGCTGTCAAGTCAATTCTGACTCACAGAGCCCCTGTTTGAACCCACCAACCACTCTGTCATGGAAAGATGAAGTAGTCAGTCAATTTCCGTAAATATTTATAGTCTGGGCTACCCTATGGGGACGTTCCATTCTGTCCTCTAGGGGCGCTGTGAGTCCAAATTGACTCCAGGGCAGTGGGTGTGGTTTGGGCTTTGCTTCGGTAAAGATTGACAGCCTAGGAAACCCTGTGGGGAAGTTCCACTGTGTCCTCTAGGGGCGCTGTGGGTCAGAATCAACTCCACAGCAGTGGGTTTGGTTTGGGCTTTGCTTCTGTGAAGATTGACAGCCTTGGAATCCCTGTGGTGCAGTTCCACTCTGTCCTCTAGGGGCGCTGTGAGTCAGAATGGATCCATGGCAGTGGATTTGGTTTGGGCTTTGCTCCTGTAAAGACTTACAGCCTTGGAAATCCTATAGGGCAGTTCCACTTGTTCCTATAGCGCCTCTGTGTATTGGAATCAACTCTAGGGCAGTGGGGTTGGTTCCTGGCACCCAAAACATGGCTATTTGGACAAGGTCCAAAACTGAATGCTGAGGAGGCAATGCACTGAGCAGACAGCTGTGGTCTGCATAGCTGTGGTTAAACTTCCAGCCACACCCCTGTGGACATTCCTCTCCAGAGCAGCAGAAAAACACCCAAGACCCAACAGACTATATAGCACAATACGTTGACCCGGGAGGTCCTGGAGGTAGTTCCGGTCCCTGGCAGCCTCGCTCCGGACACAGCTGGGTCCAGGCTGGAATCTGATAGGAGAGGTCGTTTGCAGAATTGGTGCCTTGTTGCTAAGGTGGGTGCAGGGAAGAGGCAAAGACAGAAAAGGAAAAGAGAACAAAATGAGTGGATGTCACTGGAAGTCAGAAGCTTTTCTTCTAAATAAGTCACGTGTCTCTCGCAACTCGATAGCCATTTAGGGTTCCCAGAATACCTTTTGGCAAAGGAAGCCTTAGGCTGGTCCACGACCACTGGGCTGCAGCCACTTCATAAGGGCACAAATCAAGCCGTTCTGATCAGAGCACATCAACAGAAGAAGTGGAGATACTTTTCACTTGGGTCCTTCCTTCCAGAAGCCAATTGAAACAAACAAACAAAACTCAAACCTACTGCTATGGAGTCAATCCCAACTCATAGCAACCGGACAGGACAAAGCAGGACTGCCCCATAGAGATAAACCAAACCAGTGCCCTCAAGCCAATTCCAACCCATAGGATTTCCAAGGCTGCGATGTTTAGGGAGGCAAAGCCCAAACCACACCCACTGCCGTGGAGTTGATTCTGACCCACAGCGCCCCTAGAGGACAGAGTAGAACTGCCCCAGAGGGTCTCCAAGGCTGTCAGTCTTCACAGAAGCAAAGCCCAAACCACACCCACTGCCGTGGAGTCGATTCTGATTCACAGCGCCCCTAGAGGACAGAGTGGAACTGCACCATTGAGTTTCCTAGGCTGTCATCTCTACCCAAGCAGATTGCCTCATTTTTCTTCCATGAAGCAGCTGTTAGGTTTGAAATGCCAACCTTTTTGTTAGCAGGTGAATGCTTTAACCACTGCGCCACCAGAGCTTCTTGCCAATTAAGAAGGATATTTCAAATCAGTATCATTTGGATTGAGAAGCCCACAAATTCTCTGATGTGCTAAGAGAGTAATAGTACTGGACTAGGAGCTCTGGTAGCGTAGTGGCTAAGGCACTTGACTGCTAACCAGAGGGCTGGCGGTTCAAACCCACCAGTCACTCCTCAGAAGGGAGGTTGAGTAATCTACTTCCATGGAGGTACTGCCTCAGAAACTCAAGGAGGGGTTGCTATGAGTCGCTTCTGTCTCAACGGCACGTAACAACAACAACAAATTAACCTAACAGAAATAAATACAGCAGTTGCCATAGAATCAGAAAATCAAAAGGTGAGCGTTTCAACCCTCCAGCCACTCTGGGGGAGAAA
>NW_006922328.1:469127-471715 GCF_000298275.1 Orycteropus afer afer
TGTCCTCTAGGGGCGCTGTGGGTTAGAATGGACTCCACGGCAGTGGGTGTGGTTTGGGCTTTGCTTCTGTGAAGATTGACAGCCTTGGAGACCCTGTGAGGCAGTTCCACTCTGTCCTCTAGGGGCGCTGTGGGTCAGAATCCACTCCATGGCAGTGGGTGTGGTTTGGTTTGGGAAACCTTGTCTACCTTGGTCTGGGGCTGCCCAACACTCTGCTTCCCTGAGACAGTATTTTTACCTCTACTTGCGATGCTGTCATCATCATTAGCTGCCATCAAGTCAGCCTAGACTCATGGCCACCCCATGCACAACAAAATGAAACACTGCCCGCTCCTGTGCCAGCCCCTGGGTCAGTCACAGACTGGACCACTGTGACCCACAGGGTTCTCACTGGCTGGTTTTCTGCACTAGATCACCAGGCCTTTCTTACTCGTCTAAGTCTGGAAACCACTGAAGCTTGTTCAGGATCAGAGCGACAGGCAAGCTCCCACTCACAGACAGGTGGTGGCTGCGGACCGGGTGCCTCAGCCAGGAATTGAACCCAGTTCTCCCGCATGGAAGGTGAGAACTCTATGGCTGAACCACAATGCCTCTATCACCTGAATCCTTGTCAGTGATTCCTCCCCAACTCGCGCCCATTGCAACATTCCCACACACGAGACCAATGGTTCTCAGACGTTAGCAGTCCTGGGAATGATCTGACCGCCTTGTTCCAACTCCGCTCACCGAGCCCCACCCCCAGAGGTTCTGATGCAGTCGTTCTGAGGTTAAGTCTGTGAGTTTGCCCTCTTAACAAGCTCCCAGGTGGTGATAGTGCTTCAGACCATGGGACCGTACTTTGCGGGGCACCTGCTTTACGGCATGGCATACACACTGGTACAACACTGGTGTTAATGACTAGTGGAATGCGTGAATGAATGAATGAATGAAAGTCCTCTCTAGCAGTCTCTTTCATATCCTTAGAGCAAATATTTTTTCCTGTAGAGATAAACCAAACCAAGCACACTCTCATCAAGCCGATTCCAACTCATAATGACCCCCACTGGGTTTCCAAGGCAGTAAATCTTTACAGAAATAGATGGCCCTGTCTTCCTTCCACAGAGCGGCTGGTGGGTTTGAACAGCCAACCTTCTGGTTAGCAGTCACTTAGGCACTGCGCCACCAGAGTTCTTGTAGAGATAGTCTCTACGAAGCACACTTTCTGTTATTTTTCAGTGTGAAGACCATCCTCTTCCTCCTGCCAGCCCAAATACCCTCTGTTCAGTAGCTTGGTCTCTCTTGCTAATTCCAGGGCACACGGCGTGCTCAGCTGTGAAAATGACAGAAGTTCTCTGAATTCAAAGTGTGTGTTTCCAGATGGACAGACTGCACGGCCAGACCCTTCACTGCTTTCTCTGCTCTGAAAATCTCACCGTTTCATTGGAACCCATCAGAGCAAGCTCGGATCAAAGACAAAAGGAGCTCAGTGCTCTGGAAGTGGTGCCAGCTTGGGCTCCGGGCCACTGGCAGACTCCACAAGGCTAGTCTTGGGCCACCGGCCAGGCGGGACCTCACCTGAGAGCCGGCTGTGGCTGGTCTGTCTTTTGGCCTTGCTGGAAGCATTTTTCACCCAAATTGGGCCACTCTTCATACTTGGTGACAGTTGAACAGCAGGTTCTGTCAGCCGTGGTTGGCTCTCAGCTGGCTGCAGACATGTTTCGTAGCGTCAGGTTTGCTTTGAGACCATTCAGACAATTAATTCTATTTTATTTTCCCATTACAAGGGAGCCATGTGTTGTTGTAGAAGATACAGAAGAACAGGAAGAAAGGAGAAATGACTCATATTTCTACCCCAATAAAAATAACCTTGTTGACACTGACATTTTGAATATTTATTTCCAGTTCAATTTCTATGCCCAGTTATTTGTGTTAGTATCTATATGATACATACATATTATCAACCAACAGAAATAACCCAGGTGGATAGCTTCAGCAATCAGGGGCTGCTCAGTTGCTCATACAAAATCCCACCTTGGAGTTTACAAAGACTTAAGGGTAGAAAAGACACACTAAGTAATTTACTACACCGCACATACAGATATGTGTGTGTGTGCATGTATGTGTATATATATGTGCATATATATGTATACATACATATATATATGCATATGTAATCAGAAAACCTAATCCATTAGTGTCAAGTGGATTCTGACTCAGGCGCCCCTAGAGGACAGTGTGGAACTGCCCCACAGGGTTTCCAAGGCTGTCAGTCTTCACAGAAGCAAAGCCCAAACCACACCCACTGCTGTGGAGTGATTCTGACCCACAGCGCCCCTAGGGGACAGAATGGAACTGCCCCACAGGGTTTCCTAGGCTGTCAGTCTTTACAGAAGCAAAGCCCAAACAAAACCCACTGCTGTGGAGTCCATTCTGACTCACAGTGCCTCTAGAAGACAGAGTGGAACTGCACCACAGGGTTTCCAAGGCTGTCAATCTTTACAGAAGCAAAGCCCAAACCACACCCACTGCTGTGGAGTCGATTCTGACTCACAGCGCCCCTAGAGGACAGAGTGGAACTGCCCCACAGGGTTTCCAAGGCTGTCAATCTT
>NW_006922328.1:471815-478194 GCF_000298275.1 Orycteropus afer afer
TGTGGAGTCGATTCTGACTCACAGCGCCCCTAGAGGACAGAGTGGAACTGCACCACAGGGTTTCCAAGGCTGTCAATCTTTATGGAAGCAGACTGCCTCTTTCTCCTGCAGAGCAGCTGATGGGTGCAAACCACTGACCTTCTGGTTAGCAGGCCAGCCAAACAAACCACCACCAGAACTCTCTCTCTCTCTATATATATATATATACCACAGAAGGTGGGCACTCTGGTGGCATAGTGCCTAAGGCATTTGACTGCTAACAAGAAGGCTGGCAGTTCAAATCCACCAGCCACTGTTCGGAAGGAAGATTGAGCAATCTACTTCTGCAAAGATACCTCCTTGGAAACCAAGGAGGGGTCACTATGATCGAGATCAACTCGACAGCAGTGAGTTTGGTTAGTTTTGATATCTCAGAAGGAAGACCGGGGAATGTACTTCTGTAAAGATTTACCACCTTGGAAACCCAAAGGGGGTTGCTATGAGTCAGAATTGACTCGACGGCAGTGAGTTTGGTTTTCATTTTTGGCGATATATATATAACTCTGGTGGTATAGTGGTTAAGGCATTTGGCTGCTAACCAGAAAGTTGGTGGTTCAAATCCACCAGCTGGTCTGTGGAAGAAATATAAGGCAATCTGCGTCTGTAAAGGCTGACAGCCTTGGAAACCCAATGGTGGTTGCTATGAGTTGGAATTGACTCAATGGCAGTGAGTTTTCAGTTTGTATTTATATACACATCTATCTAGTTATATATATATATATCTTCTGCAAAATACATTTGTACAGAAAAGCAAGGCTATTTTGTTTTTCAATTTAAAGACAATCTTTTTCATTCTGACCTTCAATGAGTAGCTTAGTGTTTCTCATCAGTCCCAAGGCACAGGACATTCTCAACTGTGAAGGTGCCAGAAGTTCTCTTTCCAGTTTAAATTAAAAAAAAAAAAAAAATTTATAAAGTGGATTTGAAGTTTCCATTTTAGAAGGCTATTTTTGTTTTATTATTATTATTATCTCTATTTTTGCAGTATTTCCTCCCTTCCCCTAAGGCTTTTTTTTTTTTTTTCCTTTAAACGTGCTTAGTCCGAATCCTAAGCTAATTTTGTAGTCTACCTTTGTCATCTACAAAAATCAAACCAAAACCAAACTCATCGCCATTGCCTCGATTCCAACTAATAATGACTCCCATTGGGTTTCCAAGGCTGTAAACCTTTACGGAAGTAGATTGACCCATCTTCCTTCCGAGGACCAGCTGGTGGATTTGAACCGGCAACCTTCTGGTTAGCAGTCAAATGCCTAGGCACTGCACCACCAGAGCTCCTACATAGCCACTCCGATTCACAGCAGAATGAAACACCTCTGGGTCCCGTGCCAGCCTCACAGTCCTTGCTGTACCTGAGCCCATCGTTGCAGCCACTGCGTCAATCCATTTCATTGAGGATCTTCCCTTTTTCACTGACTGTCTATTTTATTTGCCTTGCGTGGAGATGTGTAATGCCCAGTGACCTGAAGTCCACCTTCCCAGGAAACCATCCCTCTTCCTCAAACTGCCCCTGAACAGAGTTTTGTCTCACACACACCATCAGAGGGCAATTTTCTTCTCTGTTGAAAGCTGGCAAACAGACGTCTCTAATAGCACAGGGCACTGGTGGAGGTCAGCCATCATCCTCACGGGATACACTCACAGCGTGCCACCTCTGTCAAATTCCATGTTGAAAATGCAAACTGGGGTTACTTTTTTGTGTGTGGAAAAGATATGAAGTTTTGAATTTATTTTCTAATACAAAACCCCTATATATTCTTTTGTTTGTTTGTTTTAAAGCATCTGATTTGTTGTTGTTGAAGACATACACAGCTGAAGGTACACTCATTCCACCATTTCTACCTACACAACCCAGTGGCATGCATTCTGTTCCTTGAATTTGTCGCCCATTCTCATCTTCCTTTTCAGACTTGTTCTTTCTGCCATTAACATGAACTCACTGGCCCCTAAGCCTCCGATGCAACTTTTCAAGTCACTGTTGTTAATTTGAAGAGCCGTGATGGTGCAGTGGTTAACCGTTCAGCTGTTTACCAAAAAGTGGGTGTTTGAAACCCACCAGCCACTCTACGGAAGAAAGTTGTGGCAGCTCGCTCCTGTAAAGATGACAGGCTTGGAAACCCTGTGGGGAAGTTCTGTTCCATAAGGTTGGTATGAGTCAGAATTGGTTCAATGGCACTGGGAGCTGTTGATTTGATCCCATATAGATAGTTCTTTAAAAGAGCACAGTAGTCAAGGCAGACTTTTTTTTTTTTTTTTAACTAATTAAGCTCAACTATTGTTTGGTTTGAGGAACACTTCAAGGGGATATTTTTGGTTAAAGGTTTAAAGATTATCTCATGGCAATAGTTTCAAAGTTTCATCCAACCTCCATGGTTAAGTCAAGTCTGGATTCCATGAGCATTTAAGTTCTGTTCCACATTTTACCCCCTTTTGATCTGGATTCTTCTACAGCATCTTGGATCAAAATGTTTAATAATGGTAGCCAGGCGTCATCTAGTCTTTCTGGTCACATGGCAAAGGAGGCAGTTGTTCATGGAGGTGGTTAGTCACATTTAACTCATATATACTTACAAATCAAAGACAACTCAGTAGACGGATAAAGTTGTGTGTGTACACATGCATGTGTAATCTTTTTTAAGAGTATGACATTAGTATGCATTTCAAAAACTCCCAGTAAAGAATGACAAGGACAAAAGTCTCATCAAAATCAAGTTGGCATCACTGAGACCAAACATGGTCCCCTAACACATGGTCATTTGTACTAAATAAAGCTTGTTCCAGCTATGTTGGTCTGTGTGTGACACGACTACTTAACAGACTCTGTCAACCTGTCATCTGTCAACAAATGGTTTAGTAAATGGATTACAATGAACACATCTGCAAAATGGATCCGTAAGCATATGATGACGATTTAGGATGCTAAGCCAATAGACCTTTCTTTGTTGTTGTTGAAAATACACAGAGCAAAACATACACCAATCCAACAATTTCTCTGTGTACAATTCAGTGCCATTGATGACATTGTTTGAGTTGTAAAACCATTCTCACCCTTCCTTTCCAAGTTGCTCCTTGCCTATTGACATGAACTTATTTTTCCCTAAGCCTCCTATCTAACCTTTAGAGTTGCAATTAACAATTTGATCCCCTATGGAAAGTCTTTTAAAAGAGCACAGTGCCCTGGAAACAGTTAGTCCAAGGGACTAATGGACCATGTGGACCTCAGCCTGCATGACCCTGAGACCAGAAGAACTAGATGGTACCCAGCTACCACTGTCAATCACTCAGAAAGGGATCAGTGGAGGAGATCCTGGATAGAGTGAAAGAAAAATGTGGAACAAAACTCAAATCATACAAAAAAAAAGAAAGACCAGGTTTACTGGTCTAATAGAGACTGGCAAAACCCCTAAGACTATGGCCCCTAGTCAACCTTCAGGTCTGGAACTGAACTCATTCTTATAGCTTCCAGCCAAACAATAGCCAGGCATATAGGGTGAACACTGACATCAGGTAGATACACTTCTTAGAGTGATCAGTCCTGGGAGAACAGGAGAGCAGTGTTTGCACAGGGAGATAGCTCAGAGGGCAGGAATGCATAGGAAAGGACACAGGGAAAAGGAAACTATGGGGAGGAAGTGGGAAGAGAGCTGTTACACTGTGGGGAATTATAGTCAATGTCATGAATAAAATGCGTATGAACTGCTGTAGGGAAAACTAATTTGCTCTGTAAACTTTTACTCAAATCTCTCTCTCTCTCTCTCTCTCTCTCTCTCTCTTTCTCTCTCTCTCTCTCTCACACACACACACAGAGAACACAATGCTCATGGCAGACACTCTTTACTGGACAAGCTACACTCTTTATGGTCTTAAGAAGAATTCAGGGGGCTGTTTTTGGTTTAAGATTTAAAATTTAAAGATGATCTCAGGACGGTATTTTGGAGGTTTATCCAGCCTCCGTGGATCCATAAAGTCTGGATTCCATATGAATTGAAATTCTGTTCCACATTTCCCCCCTTTTTGATCAGGACTCATCAACTGAATATTTAATGAAAACATTCAGGAATGGTATTGGGGCACCATTCAGTTCTGATCTCATGGCAAAAGAGGCAGTTGTTTGTGGAGGCAACGAGACACACATCCCATTTCATCCTCCTATTTCTGACTCTTCTTCTTTCTCTGCTGCTCCAGGCGAATGGAGACCATTTGCCATACCTTGGATGACTGCTTACAAGCTTTTAAGACACCAGACACTATGCAATGAACTGGGAGGTGAAACAGAAACTCTAAAAATGATTTTAGGCCAAGTAACTGGAACATCCCAGGAGACCACCACTAAGCCAACAGACCATTCAAAGCAGCTCAGAAGAATCTGGTGATATCCCTAAGGCTGAACAGCTGGGGGTCAGTAGACTGGGACAAACACCCTGTCACTAACTCCCTGCTCCCTGCTGCCTTCTGTAACGGAAACAATGCTATTAACACAAGAACGAAGAAGAAAACCAAGGATGTACTTATGTTGTTGTTGTTGTTATGTGCTGTTGAGTAAGACCCGACTCATAGCGACCCCTCCTTGGGTTTCCGAGGCGGTATCACTACGGAAGTAGATTGCCCAACCTTCCTTCCGAGGAGTGGCTGGTGGGTTTGAACCGCCAGCCTTCTGGTTAGCAGTCAAGTGCCTTAGGCACTATGCTACCAGAGCTCCTTGGATGTACCTACTGGAAATTATAAGCAAACTATCCTTTCCTGGACCCACCCATCTGTACTTGTTGGATCTCTCTTAACTAGAACTGGTTGCTCCTTCAAACCTGGACCTTAATCCCCTGCCAAGCTGGCTACCACTCCCAGACAAATTTGACACATATTCTGCCTCCGCGGGCAGCAGCAGAACCCAAATCACATCATGTGACAAATCTTGTCGCTATTGTTAGTTGCTGTCCAGTGGCCCGGATTCCAGACGACCTCACAGATAACAGAGTGAAGTGTTGTCCAGTCCTATATTGTCCTCACAATCATCGGTTTGTTTGAGCCCACGGTTGCGGCTACTGGGTCCGTCCGTCTCACTGAAGGTTACCTAACTCTCACTGACCCTCTACTTTATGAAACTTTATGAAAATTGCTTTTCCAGCAATTGGTCTTTTCTGATGACGTGTCCGAAGTACTTAAGTCCCACCACCCTCATTTCTAAGGAACACTCTGACTGTGTTTCTTCTGAGACTGATCTGTTCATTTCTCTGGCAGCATAGTCGGTATTCGTCCTCTGCACCACAATTCAAGTGCATCAGTTCTTCTTGTGTCTTCCTTTTTCACTGTCCAGCATGAGGTGATGGAAAAGACTGCGGCTTGGATCAACACCTCTTTACTCATCAAAGTGACATCCTTTTTCTTTTTAACTCTTTAAAGAATCTTTTGCAGCAGACATAGGAGAGGCCTTCCCATGGCTGTCTCAGTCAAATAGATTCACAATAACTCTATAGGTTGATTTTCTTCTAGACCAATGGTTAAAAACAAATCTGTCCTGGAGGAAGTGCAACTGGAATGCTCCTTGGAAACGAGAACGGACAGACTTCACCTCACATGCTTTGGTCATGTTGTCAGAAGGGACCATTCCCTGGAGAAGGATGTCGTGCTTGGTAAAGTGGAGGGTCGACAAAAGAGGGGAAGGCCCTCAACGAGATGGATGGACACAGTGGCTGCAACGATGGGCTCACATATAGCAGAGATCGTGAGGCTGGTGCAGAACCAGGTAACACTTCATTCTGTTGTACACAGGGTCATTATGAGTCAGAGCTGATTTGATGGCACCTAACAACAACAATGGTTAAGAAACCCTAGCCGCTCACATTGACCTAATCCACTTTTACATCTGGATTTCTTAATTTTTTAAAATATTTTAAGAGACCTCACTGATTTATTTCTAGTGTGCAGAAACAAATATTCAACTCATGGCACCTCATACATTATAAAGTAGATCTGCTTCATGGAATTTTCTTGGCTGTAATCTTGACAGAAACAGATTGCCAGGCCATTCTTCCTCAGTACCACTGGGTGGGTTTGAACCACCAACCTTCAGGTTAGTAGTCAAGCACAAACCATTTGTGCCATCCCTCTCTGCCTCTCATCTCTGTAACTACCTGCATGCTCTCTGCCTAACATTAAGTATGCCCTGGAGATGACAGTGAATACTGGGTCATCAACTATCTGATGGTGACAATAATTACACTTAAAAAATGCCCCAAAAGAGAAGCCTTTAACCCAAGAGATTCAATCAAAAAACTACTGGAACTAATTGAGGGATTTAGCAACGTCGCAGGATATAAGATCAACATCCAAAAATCAGTTGGAT
>NW_006922328.1:479704-481512 GCF_000298275.1 Orycteropus afer afer
AATTTTGGTCAATGACATGAGACAAAGTATATGTGAACAGCTGTATGAAAAGTGAATTTACTCTGTAAATCTTCACCCAAATCCTAAAAAAAAAAAAAAAAAAAAAAAGACAGAGAAGCCTTTAGGCATGCAGTGTTGTATGAGATCAAATCACCTGCATTTCTTGCTGAACCATGAAGGTGTCATCTCAGCAGAGAGGATCCTGGGAGCCTGTCTCTTTTTTTTCCAGAGGTGTGGCCAGAGGCAGCAAGAATGTCACATCTCATCTTATGCCAAAATGACTGTGATGGTTAATATTATATGTCAACCTGGCTCAACTATGATTCTCAGTGGTTTGGTAGATGCTGTGTAATGCATTGTTACACAAACAATGCACAAAACCACATAATGCATGTGCTACTTGCATAAAAATAGGGTAATCACTTTCCATTTTGTGATCTGATGTGAACAGCCAATCAGGTGAAAGGGAATTTCCTTGGAGGTGTGGCCTGCCTCTAGTATATAAATGGATATTCTGGCAAAGCCCACTCTCTCTCGACCTTGCACTCTTCTCATCAACTGACCTCCAGTTCCTAGGAAGTAAGCCTGCAGATGTCTCTAGCTTGCCTCCTGACCTGCAGATTTTGGGTTCATCAGCTCCCACAACCTCATGAGCCAGTAAAGGTCTTCAGCTTGTCACCTGACCCACTGATTTGGGACTTGCCAGCTTCCACAATTGTGTGAGCCATTTCTTCACAACTTTATGACCTATTTCCTTGAGTAAATTCCTCTCTATATATGCTTCTCTGGGAGCTCTAGTGGTATAGTGCCAAAGGCATATGACTGCTAACCAGAAGGCTGGCAGTTCAAACGCACCAGCCAATCCTCGGAAGGAAGGTTGGGCAATCTACTTCCGTAATGATACTGCCTTGGAAACTCAAGGAGGCGTCGCTATGAGTCGGATCCGACTCCATGGCAGTGAGTTTGTTTTTTTGGTTTATATGCTTTTCTCGTTTTGCTCCTCTAGAGAAGCCAGACTGAGACAATGACTGAGGACATACAGAGTAGGAAGAGGGAAAGTTCCTGACGATAATACAATAAACATGCTGAACTGTCAGAGTGAAACAAAAAAAGATAGCTTCAGGTGAAATAAATAAGTTCCCTGGGTAAGCATATGACTAAAGGCTTCGGGCTTAATACTCACAGTCAGAAGAAAATTTCTCCAGGGAAATAGGTATCTATTTGTACTGTCTCTGAGCCAGTTGGGATTGTTAAATAAGGGAAAACTGACAACCTTGTCAAAAGGCTGCTCTGCTGGAGGAATGTGTGGGATTGATTTATGTAGACAGGCTTTCAGTCATTTATTTATTTGGCCTGTTATGAGCAAGAGGAGCCCTGGTGGTGCAGTGGTTAAGTGCTCAACTGCCAAGCAAAAAGTAGTTGATTTACACCCACCAGCCACTCTGTGGGAGAAAGATGTGGCAAGATGCTTCTATGAAGATGACAGCCTTGGAAACCCTGTGGGGAAGTTCCACTCTGTCCTCTAGGGGCACTGTGAGTCAGAATCGACTCCACGGCAGTGGGTGTGGTTTGGGCTTTGCTTCTGTAAAGATTGACAGCCTTGGAAACCCTGTGGTGCAGTTCCACTCCGTCCTCTAGGGGCGCTGTGAGTCAGAATGGACTCCACAGCAGTGGGTGTGGTTTGGGCTTTGCTTCTGTAAAGATTGACAGCCTTGGAAACCCTGTGGGGCAGTTCCACTCTGTCCTCTAGGGGCGCTGTGAGTCAGAATGGAAGCCACGGCAGTGAGTTTGGTTTGGGCTTTGCTTCT
>NW_006922328.1:481835-484014 GCF_000298275.1 Orycteropus afer afer
CAAGAGCTGGGAACTATGCAGGGGACCACGTCCTTGGTTCAGAGCTGCAGGGGCTGAGTTGTGTGTGGGTCAGTGGTGGAACGGTCTCCTTCCACAAGGCATACCCCGGTTTGATTCCCAGCCAGTGCACCTGCACAGTGTTGCATGTTGTTACGTTGCTGGACAGGTTTCAGTGGAGCTTCCAGAATAAAAGTAGGAAGAAAGGCCTGATGATGGGCTTTGAAAATCAGCCAATGAGAAACCCCATGGATCCCAAGGGACCAACTTGCAACCAATCATGCTGATGCTGGAGGACGGGGCAGCGTTGGGTCCACTGTGCGTGGGGTGGCCCTGAGCCAGCAAGCTGAGGAGGCAATGCCATTGTAGCTAATGACGAGTGTCTTAGTGGCATGCATTGATTTGTGCCCTCAGAGATGTTGTTATGTGCCATCAAGTCGGCCCTGACTCATAGCGACCCCTCCTTGGGTTTCCAAGGCAGTATCACTACAGAAGTAGATTGACCAACCTTCCTTCCAAGGAATGGCTGATGGGTTTGAACCGCCAGCCTTCTGGTTAGCAGTCAAGTTCCTTAGGTACTAATCTACCAGAGCTCCTGACCTCAGAGATATGCTATTGTCTACATCTGGGAATGTGTTGTCTTTGTTATGTTAATGACACAGGACTAGTGTGGGATGTGCCTTTAATTAATCTCTTTTGAGATGTAGAAGAGATTAAGCAAGCCAGCAAGCAGAGATAGGGAAAGAGAGATGCCAAACTACAGGATATCGCCCAGGAGCAGAAGTTCAGAGACCAGGAGCTTCCTGCAGAGACCACAGAGTGAGGAAGCCTTCCTCTAGAGCTGGTACCCTGAATGCAAACTTGCAGCCTCCTAACTGGGAGCTCAGGAGCTCTGGTAGCGTAATGCCTAAGGCACTTGACTGCTAACCAGAAGGCTGGCGGTTCAAACCCACCAGCCACTCCTCAGAAGGAAGATGGGGCAATCTACTTCCGTAGTGATACCGCCTCAGAAACCCAGGGTGGGGTCGCTATGAGTCAAGTCAAGTCAATGGCAGTGAATTTGGTTTGGGCTTTGCTTCCAGTGGGTGTGGTTTGGGCTTTGCTTGTGTGAAGACTGACAGCCTCGGAAACCCAAGGAGGGGTCGCTATTAGTCAGAGCTGACTTGAGGGCACATAACAACAACAACAACAACAGGTAGATCTTTAAAAGAGCACTGTGCTCAAGGCAAACATTCATTAACATAAGCCAAACTACTGTCTGGTCTTAAGAAGACTTCAGGGATACTTTTGGTTTCAGGTTTAGAGATGATCTCAGGGCAATAGCAAGATCTTTACATATAACACGGAATCCTTTGTGCCGTCCGGAGGAGCAAATGTTGTCGGACCCATTTTACAGATAAGAAGTCTTGAGGTCAGACGAGTAGTCCGAATCTCACAGCCAGTCTCAAGGAGAAGAACCAGAATCCCAGCACAGTGTTTCCTGAAGACCATCCTCCCACATCACACAGTGGTGGTGGGTGCCGTGGAGTCAATTCCGAGTCACTGAGAGCCCTCCCATTTCATTGGCTGATTTTCAGAAGTAGACCACCAAGCCTTACCTCCCAGTCTGTCCTAGTCTGGAAGCCCCACTGAAACCTGTCCACCGTGGGTGACCTTGCTTGTATCTGAAACACCAGCAGCGGAGCCTCCAGCCTCACAGCCACATGCAAACCCCCGCAGCACGACATACTGACACACGGGTGGGTGGTGGGATCGCAGTCTGTGGTTACTTCTCTTCCTAAGAGAACGTGCTTGCAAAATGATCCAGGGACATATTAGTACACGTGGTTGTGCCCCTGGCCCCTCCAGCCACTTCCATTGAGGGGCCAGTGAAGATTTAATGACAGACAGAAGGACAGAGAGATGACAGGCACTTTGCTCCTGTTAGGTCATAGCCGCAGGCTGGGTGTGGGAGGTGAAGACTTCCCCAGGGTCTTCTGGGAGGTGGGAGACAGAAATATACCACAGTGAAAACAGCAGCTCAAGTAGGATTGGATATGCCTTGTTGCTGTAGGGCCCATCGAGTGGGCTCTGTCTCTTGTTGTTATTTGCCATGGAGTTGGACCCGACTCATAGCGACCCCTCCTTGGGTTTCCAAGGCAGTATCACTACGGAAGTAGATTGCCCAACCTTCCTTCTGAGG
>NW_006922328.1:484849-486866 GCF_000298275.1 Orycteropus afer afer
TTGCCCAACCTTCCTTCCGAGGAGTGGCTGGTGGGTTTGAACCACCAGCCTTCTGGTTAGCAGTCAAGTGCCTTAGGCACTACGCTACCAGAGCTCCTTCTGACCCCTAGCGACCTGATGTAAAACAGAAGGAAACCCCGCCCAGGTCTGTGCGCTCCCCACAAGCATTGCCAGCCTTGAGCCCACTGTTGCAGCCGCTACTGGATAAGCCTCACTCCCTTAAATTCAGGTTGGTACGAGAGGAAGCACAGTTTTCTCTGAAGGTGTGTGACTGTATGTGTGGTGGCTGGGGGTGGGGACTAGGGGGAGTGGGAGGGAGAAGGCACAGGTGGGCTGGTTCTGAGGAGCCCATACCCCCCACCATGCTCGTTCTCTGCTCCACCTGGCTGAGGCTTGTTATGTCCTTGGTGAGTGTGATGGGGGAGTCTCCAGGCTGGCCCTAAGCTGGCTGACCCGTGGCCCCAGAAGTGCCCTGGAACAGGAAGTGTCCTGGGACCAGACCAGACTGCCCAGATAGAGCCACTGCTGATGGGCGAGGCCTCCGAGGCTGGCACAGGGAGGACCAGCGATGACATGGACAGAGTCCGGCTCCAGGCAGCTGTGGTCAGCCCTTGATGGGAGGAGCTGGGCCACCTCTACCTCTCTCAGGGTGTCTGCCCATGACTGTCTCATACCAGCTCCTTCTGGTTCCTGCTGGCAACCTTCCATCCCTCCATAGCCTTCCTGGCATTGCTTCTGCTAGAAATACCTCAGAACATCATGCTGTCATCCATTCCAGGAGCCCAGGAGAAACAGTGGTTAAGCACTAGTCTGGCAACAAAAAGGTTGGAACCCACCAACTGCTCTGCGGGAGAAAGATGAGGCCATCTGCTCCCCTGGAAACCCTACAGGGCAGTCCCACTCTGTCTTCCAGGGGCGCTGTGACTTGAAACCAACTTCGTGACAGTGGGTTTGGCTCTGCAGAAGGAAGATTGGGCAATCTGCTTCCATAAAGATTTACAGCCTTGGAAACCCAGTGGGGGTCACTATGAGTCGGAAATGACTCAATGGCAGTAAGATTGGTATTTTTTTTTTGGTTTTGCTTCCATAAAGATGACAGCCTTGGAGACCCTGTGGGGCAGTTCCACTCTGTCATCTAGGGGCGCTGTGAGTCAGAATGGACTCCACGGCAGTGGGTGTGGTTTGGGCTTTGCTTCTGTGAAGATTGACAGCCTTGGAGACCCTCTGGTACAGTTCCACTCTGTCCTCTAGGGGCGCTGTGCGTCAGAATCGACTCCACAGCAGTGGGTGTGGTTTGGGCTTTGCTTCTGTAAAGATTGACAACCTTGAAAGTCCTATGGGGGCAGTTCCACTCTGTCCTCTAGGGGCGCTGTGAGTAGGATTCATTGGCAGTGGGTGGGTTTTCATCCATTCACATGATCAACAGGTATGGAGCCCCACCACACTGGGCTTGCTTCTGGGCAAGGCGCATAATACAAGCTCTTCTTCTTCTTTTTTTTTTTTAGGAACTCAAGTCTAGAAAAAGAAACAGATGAGAACAAAAAAGAATCTCAGTAGTATGTGCTACAGTACAACTTGTGAAAACTGGAACCTGTGTAAGGCAGAAACCTGCCAAAGAAGTATTTTCCGGTCAGTAGAGACTGATTGATAGAGAAGGAGTGCCTGCGCCCTGTCCAAGGCGGAAAACTTGCGAGATCTGGAAAAACAAGGCTGTCTAGTTGAGTTCCGGCTCTCACAGGTTTCACTAAACATCCTGTGTGTTCTTACTGATAAGACATGTTAGAAAACGCAACAAGAGAGATACCAGACACAGGCCAGGGGTTGTCAGGGGCGGGGAAGGGTTAGACTGCAAATGGCAGGGGCGTTGGGAGGATGATGGAACTGCTGGCAGTTTGTGCTGTTGGTCATGCTACTAAATGTGTCAAAATTCTCAGACACGTGCTCTGAAAGGGAAATGAAGTGAAATCCACTGATAGGTATTACACGCTTTATGTTATGTATTATAATTTCTTTCTTC
>NW_006922328.1:490329-491598 GCF_000298275.1 Orycteropus afer afer
TGCTGACACTAAAAGGTTTCTGGTTAAAGATTTTCCTGGAGGCTACTAGAGCTCTCAGACTCACAACAATACTCCCAATTAGGGGTTTTATTAAGGAAGTACAAACCCAAACCAACCCAACCCACTGCCATTGAGTTGATTCTAACTCATAGCAACTTCCACTGGGTGTCCAAGGTGGTAAATGTTTATGGAAGCAGATTGCCCCGTTCTTTCTTCTGTGCAGCAGCTAGTGTGCTTGAACCGCCAACCTTCTGGTTAGCAGTCAAATGCCTGAGGCACTACGCCCACAGAGCTCCTGTTCTGGTTACCTCGTGCCATTCTGGTTACCTAGTGCCGCTCTGACAGGGATGGCCTTAACAAACAGGAGTTTATTCTTACAATTTGGAGGCTTTAAGTCCAAGTTCAAAGTGCCACCAGGCTCTAGGGGCTGAGTGAGAGCCCCTCAACCTTGGGGTACAGCTCTGCCTCCTACTTGGCTGCTGAGGCTGAGAAGCCCCAAGGTTGACAAGTAAAAAGGCACAGTCCTGAAGTTACCCCTCCACACCGCAGGCCATTAACTTAAGTCCACTGTAAGTGCCAAGGTCGGCAGAGCATAGCAGGCTGCTGAGCAATGACACGGCTCCATGCAGGGTCCAAGCATGCCATAGGCTAGAGACCATTCCCATGGCTTCTGCTTATATACAGGAAGCAGACCACATCCCAAAGGCAGCTACTCACAGTAGATTCCACCATGGAGTTGATTGCCAGTCTCATCATGGGGAATAACTACCACCAGCTGCCCAGCCACTCCACCAGGCCCAGCCAAGCTGACACAAAAACATAACCACCACAGCTCCTCATTAGGGAAATAACAGGCTACAATTCAGGAACAGGAATGGTCGGTGTGTGTTACTTTTGTGTGTCAACTTGGCTGGGCCTGGTTGAGTGGCTAAAGACTGACAGCCTTGGAAACACTCTGGGGCAGTTCCATTCTGTCCTCTAAAACGGGTAAAAAACAAAAAACAAACTCACTGTCAGCAAGTCAATTCAACTAGTAGCACCCCTCCCTGGGTTTCCGAGGTGGTATCTCTAGGGAAGTAGATTGCCCAGTCTTCCTTCTGAGGAGTGGCTGGTAAGTTGCTGTGAATGGACTTCACAGCAGGGGTCTGATTTGGGCTTTGCTTAGCATAGTGCCTAAGGCACTTGACTGCTAACCAGAAGGCTGGCGGTTCAAACCCACCAGCCACTTCTAGGAAGTAAGGTTGGGCAATCCTACTTCTGTAGTGATAC
>NW_006922328.1:493133-494181 GCF_000298275.1 Orycteropus afer afer
TGTGGGTCAGAATCGACTGCATGGCAGTGGTTTTGGTTTGGGCTTTGCTTCTGCAAAGATTGACAGCCTTGGAGACCCTGTGGTGCAGTTCCACTCTGTCCTCTAGGGGCGCTGTGAGTCAGAATGGACTCCACAGCAGTGGGTGTGGTTTGGGCTTTGCTTCTGTGAAGATTGAGAGCTTTGGAAACCCTGTGGGTCAGTTCCACTCTGTCCTCTAGGGGCGCTGTGAGTCAGAATGGACTCCACGGCAGTGGGTGTGGTTTGGGCTTTGCTTCTGTGAAATTGAGAGCCTTGGAAACCTTGTGGGGCAGTTCCACTCTGTCCTCTAGGGGCGCTGTGGGTTAGAATCGACTTGATGACAATTGGTTTACTATAATCAAGGAGTTCTGTCAAGAAACTGTGTGGTAGACAAAATAATGGCCCCTGTCCCCCAAAGATGTCCACTCCCTAGTCCTTGGACCCTGAAAGATGACTATATTACCTTGCATGGCAAAAGGGACTTTGCAGATGTGATTATCTTAAGACCCATGAGATAGGAGATGATACTGGGTTGCACAGATGGCCCAATGGAAGCCCATGGGTCCTTAAAAGGGGAGAAGCTCTCCCTGCTGTGGTCAGAGGGAGCCACAGAGATATAAATGAAAGACCCCATGCTTCTGGCTTTGAAAGTGGAGGAAGGGGCCTGAGCCAAGGAATGTGGCAGCTTGTAGAAGCAGGAAAGATAAGGAAGCCAGTCTCCCCTAGAGCCTTGAGAAAGGAATGCAGCCCTGCCCACATCTTGATTTTAACCCCGTGAGACCCACGTTGGCATTCTAACCCACAGAACTGTGAGATAACACACTGTGTGTTGTTGTAAACCACTGAGCTTGGGGTATCTTGTCACAGCAGCACTAGGAAAGTCTTCCACTCCATTTGCTATTCCTTCAAGAAGTTAGACTTCCTTATTTGAACAAGTAGTGCCTAAGGCACTTGACTGCTAACCAGAAGGCTGGCAGTTCAAACCCACCAGCCACTCCTCGGAAGGAAGGTTGGGCAATCTACTTCCATA
>NW_006922328.1:495836-496847 GCF_000298275.1 Orycteropus afer afer
GGCATAAAGAAGGGTATTTAAAGTGGACTCTAAGCCATGACCAACTGGTGGAGCCAGTCACTGTGGCCGTGGGCAAAGCCACGTGGACATCAGGACAGCAGCCGAGTTGTGGGGGGCAGGGGGGGCCTGGGGCTTCCGCGCAGCAGGGCTTTGGTGGGGAGGAGCATTATTCCCCAGATAAGCGCTTCTTGCTGTTGTTACTTGCGTTTAGTGGATTCTGACTCATGACCCCATGTGTGCAAAGTGGAACTGCCCAAAGGGTTTTAAAGACGGTGATCTTTTGCAAATAGATTCACCATCCCTTCCTTCTGACACATCCTGGAGGAGTTTGAACTGCCAATCTTTTTTTTTTCTAACTTCATTTCTGTTACTGAAAATATGCACTGCACAACATACAATTCAATAATTTCTCAGTGTACAATTCAGTGACATTACATTCTTTGAGTTGTGCAACAATTCTCAGTCTCCTTTATCAAGGGTTCTTCCTTCGTTAACATAAACTAACTACTCTCTAAGTTTCCTATCTAACCTTTCGAGTTGATGTTGTCAGTTTGATCCCATAGAGATAATTCTTTAAAACAGCAAGGCAGATAATCTTTACCAACTAAGCGACACTATTATTTGGTTTAAAGAAGACTTCAGGGGATGGTATTAGTTTAAGGTTTAAAAATGATTTCAGGGCAAAAAATTCAGAAATTCATCCGTCTCAGTGGCTCCAGAAAGTCTGAATCCCATGAGCATTTGAAATTCTGTTTCACATTTCCCCCTTTTGATCAGGGCTCTTATATAGACTCTTGGATCAAAATGTTCAGTAATGGCAGCTGGATATCATCTTGGAAATGCCAACCTTTTGGTTTGTAGCTGAGTCCTTAAACGTTTCCTTTCCCCACACTTGTTTAATCTATGTGCTGAACAAATAATCTGAGAAGGTGGACTATACGAAGAAAAATGTGGCATCAGGATTGAAGGAAGAATCATTAACAACCTGAGATATGCAGATGATACAACTTT
>NW_006922328.1:497996-499642 GCF_000298275.1 Orycteropus afer afer
TATGGAAGTAGACTGCCCCACCCTCCTTCCGCGGAGTGGCTGGTGGGTTTGAACTGCTGACCTTCTGGTTAGCAGCCAAGTGCAAAAGGAAGACAATAAATAGAACTCTTGGGTGGAAAGAAAGTGCTAGAATGTCAGACGCTAAAAAGTTTGGGAGGAAATCAGAGCTTCAGGAAGGCACAGAGCAAATTAAAGTGTCCCCAGGGCGGCAGGAACTTTTGGAGTCAAAGGTGTCACTATGTATGAGGACGCAGCTGAACAGAGCGCACCCACTTTGCCACAAAGATAATCCAGTCAAGGAAGCAGTGAAGGAGACGAGCATGTAAGACTCTGCATTGGTGCGACTTCTCTGTCTTTCCATTAGACATTGTTTCTTGAACTTTCCACCAACTTCTCTTGGAAATTGGGATTCCAGAGAGAGGGCCCCATCAGTCAGATGACCAAGGACCCCTCTGTCCTCACCAAGTCTCCTTTAGTTTCACTTTCTCCCCAGAACAGCATCTGGAGAAATCAGTTGGCTGCTGGACTTTAATGTCAATCTGTCTCTAGGGACCAGGTTGTAAACAAACAAAAAAACAAATAAACCAAATCCACAGCCATCAAGTCAAATCCAACTCCTATTGACCTTGTAGTACAAAGAAGAACTACCCCACAGGGTTTCCAAAGCTGTAAATCACTATGGATGCAGACTGCTCCATCTTTTTCCCACAGAGCAGCTGGTGGGTTCAAACAAGGAAGCTTTTGGTTGGCAGCTGAATGCCTTAACCACTGTGCCACCACAGCTCGCATGCAAACAAAAGGATCTTCAAATAAAGAGCCTTTTTCCCACTAAGTGGTCACGAGGACGTGTGTTAAAATCTGCCCACTGCTAACCCGTGTGATGAATCAGATTGGCAAAGGCTTCCTTGGATCGTAGTAAAATAGCTTAAAGTTGTCTTTCAAAGCAATCATGTCCAAAGCAATAATCCAGTCCTAGACAGGAACAGTAATGGTGGCACTTGTCAGAGGAAGGTTCACGGAGCTGGTAGCCTGTAACGTCGCAGGAGAAACGTGGTATATCTTCGTGGACCAGAGCAAACCTGGTTTGCCATGACTGGAACCACCATTGGTTGGAATTGAGTTGATTCCAACTCATGGTGACCCTACGTGTGTCAAAGGAGAACTGTGCTCCGTCAAGTTTTCAATGGCCGATTGTTCGCAAGGAGGCCATCATGCCTCTCTTCTGAGGTGCTTCTTAGTTTACTTGAACCTTCAAACTTTCAGTTAGCAGCCAAGTCCATTAGCAGTTTGCACCTCTCAGGGACTCCCATTGCAAGAAAACCAAAAATACAAACCCACTGCCATGGAGTCAATTCTGACTCACAGCGCCCCTACAGGACAGAGTGGAACTTCATCAAGACTGTCAATCTTTACAGAAGCAAAGCCCAAACCACACCCACTACCATGGAGTCTATTCTGACTCACAGCGCCCCTAGAGGACAGAGGTGGAACTGCCCCACAGGGTTTCCAAGGCTGTCAATCTGTACAGAAGCAAAGCCCAAACCACACCCACTGCCATGGAGTCGATTCTGACTCACAGCGCCCCTAGAGGACAGAGGTGGAACTGCCCCACAGGGTTTCCAAGGCTGTCAATCTTTACAGAAGCA
>NW_006922328.1:500557-501188 GCF_000298275.1 Orycteropus afer afer
AGTGGGTGTGGTTTGGGCTTTGCTTCTGTGAAGATTGACAGCCTTGAAAATCCTGTGGGGCAGGTCCATTCTGTCACATGGGGTCCCTACAAGTGGAAATGCACTCAACAACACCCAACGACAGTGCACTGTGAGAGCTGGTCTTGACCCCATCAGCCACGAGTGGACAGGGCCTAGGAGAGGGCACATGGGGGAATGGTGGGCCAGTCTGTACCAGTCTGACAGAGGAGGACCGGCAATTAGCTTATCATAATAATAAGCCGAGGGTAATTGCTGATAGAAAGGTGTGGGTTCCTATTACTTGGCCTCTGGCCTTTTAAAAGCTTTTCTTCATAATTACAGGCAAGGAGCTTGTAGTTCTGAGGAGGCATTGAATCTCAATGGGAATCGGGCCAAAATGAGGCCCATAGACTTGGCCTCATCCTGGGCACCACGGCTGCTGCGTCATCCTGCTGACTCAGTCCTCTCCTTAAGCTGCAGGGATTGTCAGTACAGAGATGAACCCACAGCTTCTACGGTCAACATGGAGGAGGAAAAAAGGAGGTTATTAAATTTGAGGCATGACAGACAATGTCAAAGGGCAGAGGTCTGGAATCTCTGAGGAAGGGGTGTGTGTGTGTGAGTGTGTGTG
>NW_006922328.1:502458-506360 GCF_000298275.1 Orycteropus afer afer
GACACAGGCCAGAAGCACAGTGGTCTCAGAAGCTGGGGAAGGAGGCCGTAACCAAAATACCCAAACCCACGGCTGTTGGGTCCTTTGGGACTCCTAGCAGCCCTGTAGGGCAGAGTAGAACTGCCCCGTAGGATTTCCAAGGTGGTCAATCTTCAAATCCACTGCCATTGAGTTGATTCTGACTCCTAGTGACCCTACAGGACAGAGTGGAACTGCCCCATAGGGTTTCTAAGACTACAAATCTTTATGGAGCAGACTGCCTTATCTTTCTCCCGTGGAGCGGTTCGTGGGTTCAAACCCGGGACCTTTTGGTTAGCAGCCAGATGTGTTAACCACTACACCACCAGAGCTCCTTGACTTCTTGCCAGCACAGAGGAAATGTGAGGAAACTGTAAAGCATTCTGCAACTTCACTCAGCTCTTCACGCTCAAATATTTGTTTTACATCAGGAAGTGGTTCAGGACGCAGGTACCAGCTCCCTACCTGCGTGATTATGGAGTCATGTGGAGGGCTAAACGCTTCAGTTGCATTCAGGATTTCTCCCGTTCCAGCCACTCCTCTGATCAACACCTTCCAACCACAACATCACCTGCGTCAGACCATAGTTCTCCCCGCGGCTTTGAACCCTCCCCTCCGATCACGCCTGCGTGTCGGGAGCAGAGAACGGTCCAGCGCCCCCTGCTGGAGACCACACCTCACTGCTCTCCTGCGGGGCTTAGAAGCCTGCGACGCCTACCCCACAAAGACTCAGACTTTCCAGACTTCCCAGCCCTTATTTTACAAGAGGGCTCTGTCTGTTTAAAACGTCTGCGCCTGGTGGTGCCAAATCTTTCCCATTCCTCGCCACCGCCTCTTGCTCTCAGCCACCACCACCACCCGTTGCCATGGAGTTGACTCTAACTGATGGCAATCTCTTCTGTGTCAGGGTAGGACTGCGTCCCATGGGGTTTTTCGGTGGCTGAGTTGGCCCCTGGTGGGGTAGGGATTAAGTGTTCGACTGCTAAGCAAAAGGTCGGTGGTTCAAACCCACCAGCCGTTCTGCGGGAGAACTTCCATATAGGTTCCTGTCTGCTTCCACATAGATTTAAAGTCTTGGAGTCCCTGTGGGACCGTTCTACTCTGTCCTACGAGGTCACTACGACTCGGAATTGACTCAATGGCAACAGGTTTTGGGTTTTGATTTTGCAGAAGCTGATTGCCAGCCCTGCCTTGAGGGGCACCTCTGGATGGACTTGACCTCTGACCTCTTGGTTAGCAGCCAAGCACTTTAACCTTTCTCATCACACAGAGACTCCAGGGAGAAGGAGACTGTTTGGGGGTGAGGAGAGGTGGATCGTGAAACTCTTGCCATGTATCCTGGTCCCCGTGGCCCATATGGAATCTCTGCCTGGGGACAGGTGACGTCCCTTGAGCTCCAGGCTGTCACCTCTGAGCACAGCAGAGCCTGCGGGCCCAGGCTGCCCACCACGCAGATGAGGCACATGGGACAGGCTTGGCCAGTCGTCGTGTCAGATGGAATGCAAACACGAAAAGGAGGAGCCCAGCCGGGGCCATAATGGCCTTCTGCTATTCCCGGCTGGTTCCAGGGCTTACTGGGCAGTGGTCTTCCAGGAAGGAGGGATCTCTGCGGCCTCACTCCACAGAGGTTCGTCTGGAAGGGGCTTTCCTGGTGGGTGGTTTGTGGCAGCCGGGGCCCAGTCCTCCTTAGCAAGGTGTGGCCCCAGAAAGCATGTATGCTGCTCTTCAGGACAGGCCCAAGCTCTCTGCCGCCGAGAGACAAGGGGCCTGCATATCCTTGGCCTTCCAAGCCCTCAGCGCCGGAAACAAGGACAGCAGGTCGACCACCACGACACTGCTGCCTGCGTTCACACAGACGCTTCCCTCTGGCTCAGGACTGCAGTTCCTGCCACGAGAAACAAAAGCCTCTCACTCCACAAATACCCATCCTCATGTTGTTGTTATGTGCCATCGAGTCGGCCTGACTCATAGCCACCCCTCCTTGCCTTTCCGAGGCAGTTGTGTTGTTTGCAAATGACTCAGTGCCTAAGGCATTTGACTGTTAACCAAAAAGTTGGCGGTTCAAACCCACCAACCACTCTTCAGAAGGAAGACTGCACAATTTACTTCCATAAAGATTTACTGCCTCACCTAATGGGGGTCACTATGAGTCAGAATCAACTCGATGGCGTGAGTTTGGTTGGATTTGGCACATTTATTCTGGCAACTTCACTGTTTTGGCAAAGGCTTACCCTCTGTTAATGGAGCCCTGCTTAAAGCACTTCGTTGCTAACTGAAGGTTGGTGGTTTGAACCCAACAGCCGCTTCAAGGGAGAAAGATGAGGCCATCTGCTTCCATAAAGACTTACCAAAACCAAAACCAAAACCAAACTCATCACTGTCGAGTCAATCCAGACTCAGCGACCACTTCTTGGGTTTCTGAGGCAGTATCTCTATGGAAGTAGATTGTCCAATCTTCCCTCTGAGGAGTGTCTGGTGGGTTTGAACCACCAGTCTTCTGGTTAGCAGTCAAATGCCTTAGGCACTATGCCACCAGAGCTCCCCCATAAAGACTGACAGCCTTGGAGACCCTATGGGGCAGTTCCATTGTCTCACAGGGTTGCTGTGAGTTGGGATCAACAAGAAGAATTGAAACAAAGCCTCTGTCACTTCTGATCAGGCATTTGGCCCTCGTGTCATATGGCATTCTCTGAGACTCCTGGTGACAGACAAACAGGACCACATTCCATATTCAGGTCCATCTCAGGCTTCTGGTTCAGGAACAGCCAAAAGCCTTCCTTTCAAACCATCTGCCTAACAGAAACCACATTCTGCTAATTAGGACCCATCTCTCTGGAATTCCTGGAACTCTGGCATTAATTAAACATCGAGAAGCATTTTCTCCTCATCAAGCAGGAAATTGGAATAATACTGAACAGTCCCACACTCAAGATGGTAGCATGACCCCTCAGTAAAGGCGAAGAATAAAGGTCTGGGTAGGTTGGTTTGAATGTAGACCTGATTCCTTCTCATGGGCTCTCTCAGGGTGTTTGGGGCTCTAATTCCTTGTCCTGGAGTGGGATCAAGAAGGCTGTGTTTTAGGAAGTATGGATTGAGTTGGCTGGTGGTTGTGGAGGAAACAGGAGGGAAGGTATCCCCCCCCCCCAAACACACATACACGTCTGTGGTTGCCATGGGCCCCAGAGTTTGTTCCCAATGGCTGGCTCCATAGAAAATCTGGCTGAGTCCCAAGACTCTGTTTTGAGGGTAGACATAGTAAAAAGTGCGTATGTTTCTCAGGTTCAGGAAAATACCAGCAGAAGGAAGCCAAGGGCCATGGAGATGAGAGTTTTTTTCCTTTCCTAATGACCTTAAAAGCAGAGGCTGTGTGTCACCTACTGACCTTGATGATGTTGCTTTAACCTGCTCTTTCTCAACTCCCAATGCCTGACGTGAACCTGGAGCCGGCTCTGTCTGGCACACCCTAAGCTGGGCAGCTATGTTGTAATGGTTTGTTTACAGTTCATGCTGGGAATACATACTGACTGACCAAGCAGGACGTGGTGCAGAGCAAAGATCTCCAACCTGAAAGTCATCAAGACGTCAGGAATGTTTAGAAAAGCCATCACTCAAGGTGATTCACACCTTCTTGGAATACTTTTGCTTGCCTCCAATTATACATAATCTGTCAATGGCAGCTTTGCATGATGGAAGTAATTCAGAAGGAAATGGAAGATTCTTGAATCTGGAAGAAGAAAGAAGTAAGGTTAATGCTTTCTTAAAACCCACCCACTGCCTGGAGTCGATTCTGACTCACAGCCCCTAGAGGACAGAGTGGAACTGCCCCACAGGGTTTCCTAGGCTGTCAGTCTTCACAGAAGCAAAGCCCAAACCACACCCACTGC
>NW_006922328.1:511117-512172 GCF_000298275.1 Orycteropus afer afer
GAGCCTCTGCCTTGATTTCTCTGGGAACCGCGGGATTTTTCCCTTCAGTGGGATTTGCATCTGCAAGAGACGGTGTATCAATTCTCTCAGCTCTGTCTTCCTCTTCTTAGGAGCAAAACCCTCGATTATTTGTCCCAAAGCAATGAAATCCTTTATTTCCTAGGCTCTCTTGCAGCCAGGGGTGACCGTGTGACTTTAGTTCTGATCAATGGGATGCAAGTGCAAGTGTGTGCACCTTCTGGTTCCCATGGTGTTTAGTCAGTTCCAACCCATAGGGAAGAACAGAGCTGCCCCATAGGGTGGGTTTGAACTGCCAACCTTTTGGTTTGCAGCAGAGCACTTGACAAACATGCCACCGGGGCTCCTTGCAGCTTCTAGCAAGTGTTCTTCAATGGGAGGGGCTGTGCCCTCCCTTGTCCCTTCTTTCTCTGTAGCGGCTGGAACTCAGATGCAATGACGGGAGCCCCGGCAGCCATTTTGGACCGTGAGGTGGAGCTGGGACTGAAAGGTATTTGGGACAAAGCACAGATCCTGAGAAGGATGAGTTCAAGTTACCGTGGAGTCTGCAGGCGAGTCCCAAACTGCTTATCTCCAGACCTTTCACAAAAGAGAGAATGGAACATTTGTCCTACTTCAGCCACTGTTACCTTGGATTTTCTGTTCCTTCAATTGCACTTAATTCTGAATGATACAGTATCCAAAGCGGTGGGGCCTGTGGAAGCAAGAATGGCCAAACTTTGTTTCTGGTACTTTGGTCATTGTGGTGGTTATGTTTGTGTGTCAACTTGGCTGGGCCTGGCTGAGTGGCTGGGCAGCTGGTGGTAGTTACTCCCCATGAGGAGACTGGCAATCAGCTCCATGGTGGGATCTACCACAAGCATCTGAGTAGCTGCCTTTGGGATGAGGTCTGCTTCCTGTGTATAAGGAGAAGCCTTGGGAATGGTCTCTAGCCTGTGGCACGCTTGGACCCTGCATGGAGCCGTGTCGTTGCTCAGCAGCCTGCCATGCTCTGCCAACCTTGGGACTTACAATGGACTTAAGTTAATGGCCTGCTG
>NW_006922328.1:513762-516245 GCF_000298275.1 Orycteropus afer afer
TGCTGTGAGTCAGAATCAACTCAATGGCAACTGGGATCAAATTGAAAACAGCAACTCAAAAGGTTAGACAGGAAACTTAGGGGACGGTGGGTTATGTTTAAGGGAGAGGAACAGCTCAGAGAAAGAGGGTGCGATTGGTTGCACAACTCAAAGAATGTCATCAGAGTCACTGAACTGGACCCGCAGAAATTGCTGACTTGCTGTATGTTCTTCCGAGTGTATTCTCAACAATGACAACAAAAATAAAATGAGTTCTAGAAAAAGTCATCATTTCAGTTCTGTTGGGCAGGAATTGGCAGGCTGTGGCTTGGCAGTTCTCCTACAGGGTCTCCTGTAGAGCCGTCGGGGGCTGTCTGGGGCTGCCGTCATTGGAAGACCTGATGAAGCTGGAGAGTCTGTCTCCACAGTGGCTTTTTCTCGTGGCTGACAAGCTGGCACTGGCCATCGGCTGAAAGTTGCACTTCCTCTCCACTTGGGCTACTTGCATGTCCCCAGGGTAGAGACTGGCTTCTCCTGCAGGGAGCCTTCCAAGACATCAAGGTGGCAGCTGCATTACTTCTTGTGGCCCCACCTTGGAAGTCACACTCATTTTATTCAAATGGTTAAGGAACTTTCAACTATCTACCCAGGTTCAAAGGGAGAGAACATAGATAGATGTATCTCACTCCTCCGTGAAGTTGTGTCAATGGTCAATAGTGAAGTAGGGTGTAGATTTCTGTGATCTTTGGAGAACATAAAGGCTAACGCTTGTGCTTTATTGATGGTGTTGTTGTTCAAAGCACACACAACAAAACATAACTACTTCAACAATTTCTACATGCACAGTTTAGTGACACTGGTTATATCCTTTAAATTGTGCAACCAACCTCATCCTCCTTTTCCAAATGGTTCTTCCCCCATTAACATGAACTCACTGTCCCCTAAGCTTCCTTTGTAACGTTGTCAGTTGCTGTTGTCAATTTCATCCCATACTGGAGATTCAAGAGAGCCTGATGTTCAAGAAAGACATTTTGAACTAAATAGCCCAATCTACTAACTGGTTGAAGGAAGATTCACTGTTGTTGTTGTTATTGTTGTTATGTGCTGTCGAGTTGGACCTGACTCATAGCGACCCTTCCTTGGGATTCTGAGGTGGTATCACTATGGAAGTAGACTGCCCAACCTTCCTTCCGAGGAGTGGCAAGGAAGATTCAGGGAGCTATTTTTCATTTAAGGTGTAAAGATGATCTCAGGGCAATAGTTTCAAGAATTCATCCAGCTTCAATGACTCCAGAAGGTCTGGATTCCATAATTCAAAGTTCTGTTCCACATTTCCCCCCCACCCCCTTTTGATCAGGATTCTACCATCAAGTCTTTGATCCAAATGTTCAGTAATGGTAGCTGGACATCATCCAGTTCTGGTCTCATGGTAAAAGAGGTAGTTGTACATGGAAGAAATGATAAAGCTTGTCTTCTTCACCACAGTCCTATCCTCTGTCCATGTGGAACAGTCCATGCTGAAGGCCCATTCCTTTTAGCATTACTTCCATTGTTTCTGCCTTTGCTATCTATTGCTGCCTCACCTCCAATGCAACTTCTGCAAAACAATGTCTTTACAGTGATGACAGAATGAAAGGAAACAGTTGGTTTTGAATTCCCAGGTATGATAGGGTTTTCACTTTCTGAGAAGAGGTGGTACCTGTAGTTCTGAAATTCCAGAGGAATCTCATGTACGACCACCCCAGAGATAGCCTCTCTTGCTCCAGGTCCAGTATCCAGCCACTGTACTGAACTGGAAACTCAGGGAACTAGAAGGACTAGAATCCAGACTAACTCCTGTCCACAGGGTTCCCACCGGGCCACGGCTCTTCCTCGGAGGCCCCGCCCCCCACAGCCCACTCAGGCCAGGGTTGCGTTTGGCTTGAAGCTGGCTCCTGAGCAGAGAGAACCACGGTGATGTGTCAGCTGCTATGACACACATGGCATTTCTGTGTTTCTATTCAGAAGCCAAGGAGCCCTGATGATTAAGTGCTCAGCTGGTAACCAAAAGATTGGCAGTTCGAACCAACCCAGTGACTCCACAGGAGAAAGACTGGCTCCCGTAAAGATTACAGCCAAGTAAACCCTATGAGGCAGATTCATTTTGTCATATAGGGTCGCTATGAGTTGTAATCAGCTCTGTAGCACACAAAAATGACAACACTGAGAAACCAAGTTCCAGGCTTGTGAGGCCCAGGGAAGCATTGGGTGCAGGAGTGTTTTGTGGACAGGGAGAAAGAAGTGGTCCTGGAGAATTGCAGACTCGGAAAGCTTAAAAAGAGGCAGCTCATGTGGAAAATGTAGACTGATAGCTTTAAGGGTCAGCCTTGGAAACCCTTGGAAGCCCAAACCAAACCCACTGCCGTGGAGTCCATTCTGACTCACAGCGCCCCTAGAGGACAGAGTGGAACTGCCCCACAGGGTTTCCAAGGCTGTCAATCTTCACAGAAGCAAAGCCCAAACCA
>NW_006922328.1:516369-517136 GCF_000298275.1 Orycteropus afer afer
CACAGCGCCCCTAGAGGACAGAGTGGAACTGCCCCACAGGGTCTCCAAGGCTGTCCATCTTTACAGAAGCAAAACCCAAACCACACCCACTGCCGTGGAGTCGATTCTGACCCACAGCGCCCCTAGAGGACAGAGTGGAACTGCACCAGAGGGTAGGCTATCATCTTTACAGAAGCTGATCACCAGGTCTTTCTCCTGTATGTTCACTGGGTGGCTCCACACTGCCAACCTTTTGGTCAGCAGCCGAGCACTTAACTATAGTGCCACCAAGTCTCCATAGCACTGAGATGTCAGTCAACTTGTCTCTCTAGCTGTGAGAGGGGGTTGGGTATTCTGGGTGGTTCCGATCCCCAGGGGCTGTGCTGGTGCGTGTTTGCAGAGTGCATGGCGTCCCTCTGGTAAAAGGTAGACCCTGAGCGCCGAGGATCACTGGCCTCGTGTAACTCAACATGGCTAAATATAGGACTGCGCCATTCTGCCTGAGAGCTGCCTGTCTGCAGCATTTGCTTGGGGAGGAACAGTGACTCAGGGAGGGGCCGCAGAGGACAGAGGAGGTGAGCTGCAAGCCACAGCCACCACCTGAGAACCAGGCTCAGAGCGCCAAAGTGAACACGGTTTGGATACATACTGATCACCGGTGACTGAGCAGAACTGCCCCACAGGGTCTCCAAAGCTGTCAATCTTCACAGAAGCAAAGCCCAAACCACACCCACTGCTGTGGAGTCTATTCTGACTCACAGCGCCCCTAGAGGACAGAGTGGAACTGC
>NW_006922328.1:517236-517870 GCF_000298275.1 Orycteropus afer afer
ACCACACCCACTGCTGTGGAGTCGATTCTGACCCACAGCGCCCCTAGAGGACAGAGTGGAACTGCCCCACAGGGTTTCCAAGGCTGTCATCTTTATGGAAGCAAAGCCCAAACCAAACCCACTGCATGGATTTGATTCTGACCAACAGCGCCCCTAGAGGACAGAGTGGAACTGCACCTCCCTGCCCTCTCTGGAGGGCTTCAGCTCCCTAATTTGGCCCTGTGGATGAATCTGTAACCCCTTGATCCTTCCATCCAGGAGGGCATGAATAGACATCAAGTCAAGGACCACACAAGGGGTAAGGAGTCCAAGGCCAGCCGCCCATGTCGTCTTCCTCCCACTGAGAATCTGAGTTTGGCCTCCCTTCCTCTTTGGAGATGTCCCTTAAAGCCGACCCGCTTAACCTGACCCGATGCTGGCAGTTTAGCCTCATGGTTCCGAATGGCAACCTCTGACTGCCCAAGCCCAGCATGGGACAGAGAAGGCTGAGTCAGCACACAAGGCAGATATATTTAGCACTAATCAGAGCTTCACACTTTCTGATGGGAATATTTTACAGGGGCAGGGAAGCTGTGAAGGAGCTCTGGTGGCACAGTGCTTAAAGCATTAGGTTGCTAATCAAAACGTCACCAGT
>NW_006922328.1:522483-523767 GCF_000298275.1 Orycteropus afer afer
TTTTTTGGAAAAGTATGTAGGTAAATAATCCCCAATGCTTGTTTTTCAACTACTTCAAAAATCTTTTAGTTGGTGTGTTGTTCCAATCATGATTAGAAGATGATACTCCGCACTGTATTTTGTAGAACCAGATTTTGGAGGGTTAAAAAGGGAACGATTCAGGATTTATGAGAGATTTTAAGTAAAATATAAACTAAAGACTAGAAGAACTAGATGTTGCCTGGCTACCACCACTGAATGTTCCAATTGGAGCCACCACAGATGGATCCTGATAGAAAGGGAGGAAAATGTGAAACAGAACTTCAAACTCTCAAAAAATCCAGAATGACTGGACCCATTGAGACTGGAGGAATCCCTGGGACTATCACCCTAAGATACTCTTTAAACCTTGAACTACACCTACCCCTCAAATGCTAAATAGCAGACGAGCTCATAAAGTAAATACTATCACCCTTGACTACTGTCTTCTTACGTTTTTTTCTTTCTTATTTTACAGCTCTCCTCTCACCTTCTCCTTGTGGTTACCCCTTCACTGTGTCCTTATCTATTATGCATTCCTGTCTGTCCAGCCTTTCCCTTATGCAAATGCTGCTCTCTGATCTCTCACAGTTGACTGTTCTAAGGGGTGCATGTCCCTGAGGTAGGTGTTTCACTTGTAAGCCTTTCTATTGTCTGGCTCAGAGGTAATCTCCAGTAGTGAGTCCAGTTCCAGGCCCGAAGGATGACTTGGGGCCCTAGTCTTGGGGGTTTCACTGGTCTTTATCAGACCATTAATTGTGGTCATTTTCGTGTTTTTGACTTATGCTCCACATTTCTCCTCCCACTCTATCCAGAATCTCCAATTTTGATTCCTTTTGGAGTCGTTGGTTTTGGTAGCTGGGCACCATCTAGTTCTTTCGGTCTCAGGGTCATGAAGGCTGAGGTTTCCATGAATCCCTTGGAATAACTGTTTCCTTGCATCTTTGATTTTCTTCACTCTTCTTTGCTCCAGATGAGGAGAGACCAATAGCTGCATCTTAGATGGTTGCTTAAAAGCTTTTAAGACCCCAGTCACTACTCACCAAAGCAGGATGTAGAACAATACTTTTATACTATGTTGTGCCAGTTGAGCTTGATGTCCCCTGAGACCATGGTCCCGAGCCTGCAGGCCTGGTGACTCACCCCTGAAGGTGCGTGGTTGTGGCTAAGAAGCTACTCACCCCTTGTTGTTGTTGTTGTTGTTATTTGCCGTCGAGTCGACCCCGACTCATAGCGACCCCTCCTTGGGTTTCCGAGGCAGTTATC
>NW_006922328.1:524647-525317 GCF_000298275.1 Orycteropus afer afer
CCCAACCTTCCTTCCGAGGAGTGGCTGGTGGGTTTGAACCGCCAGCCTTCTGGTTAGCAGTCAAGTGCCTTAGGCACTACGCCACCAGAGCTCCTTTACGTGAGAGAGACCTGGAAATGCTAAGGTGACAGGTCTTTCAGGAGGAGGGTTAGCAGCTGGGAGGTTGAGGAGAAGGAGAAAGAAGGGAACCAAATGGGGCTCTCGAGTGATGTAAGAAAACTCAGAACTTTCAGAAACAGTGAGTCTTTTTGTTTGTTTTGCTTCTTTATACTTCCTTTTATTACCTACACTTTTGTGATGTCCATGTTACTAGTATGCGCAGAAGAATAAAATATGGAGAGACCAAAAAAATTAAAAATGAGGAACTTTGAGCAGAAGGTGGGAGAAACTTGGCGAGTGTTCTTGCTGGAGCACAGCTCAGCCGCTGCTTAGGGACCTGACCCTGGTGCTCGGCTCAGAGAAGCTCCGTGATCGGGATCCAAGGAAGACGCTAAGTCAGCTTCCAGGTGGTTAGGGAAAAATGGTTCTCGCTTGGGCCTCAGGGGCAGCAGAGCTGAATAAAAGAGGAAATACTGCATTCAAAACTGAACGAAACTACAGCGATGTCATGTGGTGCAGCCACTGTGGAAAACAGTGTGGCAGTTCCTCCAACCATCAAACATAGAACTAC
>NW_006922328.1:527531-528471 GCF_000298275.1 Orycteropus afer afer
GAGGCAGTATCACTGCGGAAGTAGATTGCCCCATCTTTCTTCTGAGGAGTGGCTGGTGGGTTTGAAGTGCCAGCCTTCTGGTTAGCAGTCAAGTGCCTTAGGCACTACGCCACCAGAGCTCCCTAAAGATAGTTAAGATGGCAAAATCTTTGTCGCATATATTTTACCACAATAAAACAACAAAAGAAAAAAAAAAGTCAAATGCAAGAGGAAAATTTAAACTATGACTTGGAAACCATAAATACCATATCCACCCTGTTTTACATTCCTTTCTTCACTAAACGTGTTCTATACATATACGTCAATTATCCTTTGTACAGTACAGTCTACAAGTCTCTGTGGAGAACAGAAGATGAATAAAGATGAATACAACATCTTTTCACTGTCTAAAGAACAAACCAGCTATCTGTGTGAGCGTCGGTGGTCATGAGATGGGGCGGTAATTAACTTCCTGTGTGTGGTTTGCTCCCTGAGATCTTCCGGAACTACAGGGAGAGAGTTCTGGTCATCTCTCTATTCAGCTGTGGGTGCTCAGCCAGGAGGGAGCCAGGGAGGCATAACAGAGACGGCTGGGTGCTTTGGAGAGGCGGCGGCCTCACCCGTGAAAGGAAATAAGGTGGCCCTAATGGAAAGTACTGGGGATGGTGGCTTTCTGTTTGGGAGCTGCCTTGGGCCATGTTCCTTCTGACATCTTCATCCAAAGCTTCCACTCAGACAGGTGAACCGTTATTAGTGAGTCGAGTCAGACTCATGGCAACCCCACGTTACACAGTAGAACACTTCATAGGGCTCCAAGCTGTCATCTTTTTCTTTTCTTTTCTTTAAAATTTTTATTGTGATTTGGATGAAAGTTTACAGAGCAAATTCACTTTCCGTACAGCAGCTCACATACACTTTGTCTCATGACATTGACTGCAATTTCCCACAATGCAACAGCTCC
>NW_006922328.1:529866-530487 GCF_000298275.1 Orycteropus afer afer
CAGCGCCCCTAGAGGACAGAGTGGAACTGCCCCACAGGGTTTCCAAGGCTGTCAATCTTCACAGAAGCAAAGCCCAAACTACACCCACTGCTGTGGAGTCCATTCTGACTCACAGCTCCCCTAGAGGACAGAGTGGAACTGCCCCAGAAGTTTTCCGAGACTATAATCTTTGAGAAAGCCGATTGCCACATCTTTCTCCCATGGTGGCTGGTGAGTTCGCACTGCTGACCTTTCAGTTAGCAGCCGAGTATTTTAACCACTGTGCCACGAAGGCTCCTTGTATCTGAAGCCAGTAAAGCAAAATCCGTCCCCCCCACACACAAAAAAAATTTCTTTATGACTGCTGTGAGCACAGACAACCAATGCTCAATTTATTCCCCAGGTGAAAGGTTTGATGATGTCTTTTAACAGAAGTACACTTAACATCCTGATTAAAACAAACAAACAGAAAACCAACCCCACTGCCATCGAGTTGATTCCAACTCATAGCGACTCCTATTGGGTTTCCAAGGAGGTAAATCTTTACAGAAGTAGATTGCCCTGTTCTCCTGGGAGTAAGAGGAACTCTGGTGGAGTAGTGACTAAGGCATTTGACTGCTAACCAGAAGGTTGACAGTTCAA
>NW_006922328.1:530745-531486 GCF_000298275.1 Orycteropus afer afer
CAGTGCCTAAGACATTTGACTGCTAACCAGAAGGCTGGCGGCTCAAACCGACCACCCACTCCTCAGAAGGAAGACTGGGCAATCTACTTCCGTAGCGATACCACCTCGGAAACCCAAGGAGGGGTCGCTATGAGTCGGATCCAACTCCACAGCAGTGAGTTTGCTCCACCCTGTTGTGTGAAACAGGATGCTATGTGAGTTGGATGTTGTATAAGGACCATGTTAAAAACTATGGGAGCCCCCTTCTGGTCGTCCTTGTAGCCTCCCCTGAAGCTCCTGCCCTTGCAGAAGCTGCTGGCAGAGGCTGGAGGTGCTCATGTGGGGGTCCGGAGGGCGGGCGGTTGCAGAGAGGAGCCAGAGAAAAGCCAGCTGGCTGGGAACAATGTGTGCCCAGCCACGCCCACCAGCCTGCCCGCAGACAAGGCCTGAGGGCCCGCCCCCAGAGCCGTGAACTCTCCCCTCATCTGCCCGTGCCCCATCCGTGGTCCAGTGCTACAAGTATCTGGGTTTGAGGCCTTTAAAACCATCAAACCAAACCAAAAAACCAAACTTTCCGAGGCGGTATCACTACAGAAGTAGATTGCCCAACCTTCCATCTGAGGACTGGCTGGTGGGTTTGAACCACCAGCCTTCTGGTTAGCAGTCAAGTACCTTAGGCACTACGTCACCAGAGCTCCCTATATGTATGTATACATACATACGTACATACATATATATGTATGTATACATACATACGTACAT
>NW_006922328.1:533119-533824 GCF_000298275.1 Orycteropus afer afer
AGCCCAAACCACACCCACTGGAAGCAAAGCCCAAACCAAATTCACTGCCATTGACTTGACTTGACTCATAGTGACCCCTCCTTGGGTTTCCGAGGTAGTATCACTGTGGAAATAGATTGCCCCATCTTCCTTCCGAGGAGTGGCTGGTGGGTTTGAACCGTCAGCCTTCTTGTTAGCAGTCAAGTGCCTTAGCTACTATGCTACCAGAGCTCCCTTTAAAGTTATAGATCAGATATTGTTCTGCCCATTTTCCCCCTGGTGTGAAATAAACATGCTTCTTTAATCAAAGGTGCCTGGTATGAAAATTCAGGAAACAAGATTTCTTTTGTCACCAGGAGCATCTTCCTACTTCTGTGTTGTTGGTTCAAGATGAAGGACAGTTAGGGACACCATCTCCAAAGTCCTGAAATTTCTCCTTAAGTTACCCAGCCTAACAAGTTGTCTTCTCAAAAACCAAACCCACTGCCATGCAGTCGACTCCCACTCATAGCGACCCCCATTGGGTTTCCGAGGCGGTAAATCTTTATGGAAGTAGAGTGCCCAGTCTTCCTTCCGTGAAGCAGCTGGTGGGTTTGAACTGCTGACCTACTAGTTAAACAAACAAACAAAATAACCCAAAATAACACTGCTGTCCAGTTGGTTCCAACTCATAGCGACCCCTCCTTGGGTTTCCGAGGCAGTATCACTACGGAAGTAGATTGCCCA
>NW_006922328.1:535154-539193 GCF_000298275.1 Orycteropus afer afer
GAAGGAAGGTTGGGCAATCTACTTCCGTAGTGATACTGCCTCGGAAACCCAAGGAGGAGTCGCTATGAGTCGGGTCTGACTCGATGGCACGTAACAACAACAATACTTACTTGCTGACTCTGGTGATGCAATGCTTAAGGCATTGGACTGCTAACCAGGAGGTTGGTAGTTCAAACCCTACCAGCCACTCCACGGAAGGAAGATGGGGCAATCTACTTCTGTATAGATTTGCTGCCTTGGAAACCTAGTGAGGGGTTGCTATGAGTCAGAATTGACTGGATGGCCTTGAGTTTTTTGGGATTTAGGATACTTGTTGGTGGAATCCCATTTGGGAGTCAATTGTGTTAATGAGACAGTAAGAGTGTGTTGTTATTGTTATGTGCGGTCGAGTCGGACCTGACTCATAGCGACCCCTCCTTGGGTTTCTGAGGCGGTATCTCTATGGAAGTAGATTGCCCAACCTTCCTTCTGAGGAGTGTCTGGTGGGTTTGAACTGCCAGGCTTGTGTTTAGCAGTCAAGTGCCTTAGGCACTACGCCACCAGAGCTCCCTAGTAAGAGTATATGGTGTGTTTAAGTCAGTGCCACAAGCTCACAACCCACATTGTTTCCATTACTGATGGGTGTGTTTGTAATCACTGCTTTGGTCAGATTTTTACTACAGTATTATAGTAATCAGTGTTTATGAACATGTGTCAATAGCTTTTTTGTATTTATAGCTTTAAACAATTCCACCAACACAAACAATCTAAGATGCAGCTAATGGTCTCCTATAGTCAGAAGCAAAGAAGAGTGCCAAATAAAAAATAAAAACAAGGGCATTTAGAAGCAACCAGCCCTAGGACACAATGGCCCTCGAGACCAGAAGAACTAGATGGTGCCCGGCTGCCAATGCCAACCGCTCGGGAAAGGATCACATCTGGAGATCCTGGATAGAGTGGGAGGGAAAACATAGAACAAAATCCAAAGACACAATAATGACCAGAATTACTGGTTGGATGGAGTCTGGTGGGACCTCCAATACTGTGGCCCTGGGATGCATTCTGGGCCTGGAATAAAACTCACTCCCAGGGGCTGGCTCAATAGTAAACAAGATGTACACGCAGACTACTCAACCCAGGGTGACGCACCCACATACTCTATGGAGATGCATCCCTTGGAGCAATCAGTCACGGGGCACCGAGGGGCAACATTCACACGGAGCAAATGCCGGGCACACGGGAGGGCATAACTGTGAGGGGCATGGGTGCGGGGGGAGGGCTACTGGGCAGGGAGGGGAGGAGACTGGGTTAGAGTTGGAAAAAATATAGCTTTATTGAGAAGAAAGTAGTTGTTAAAAGAAAAGAAGGGGAAAAAAAGATGATGTATAGGAATTACAATTTTTGAGTAACATGAGTACAAAATCGTTGCTAAGAATTCTGTATAGTTTGAGATCTATGTCTCTGGGTCCGTGAGGGGGGTGACACCAATCCTAATGACGCCAGCGGACCTTGTCTTGATTGGAACAAAACTTGCCTTGACTTAGGCATTACTCTCAGAGAAACTGACGCTCTGTCAAGGCTCAGGCAGGAGCTTCAGAAAAGCTATGTTGCCGGGGGCAGCGATACCGGTACCAAAAGAAAGCAAGCGTTTCCTGTCATTACCTGTCCCTGACCCGCTGGGAGAGGACCAGAGGACTCCTCTCAGACAGCAGAGGTTAACAACAAGGCTGGAAAGATTCCCAAAGGCTCTTAGGGCTGTTTTGAGAGCCAAGGAGTGTGAAGACTAGGAGTAAATTATGGGTGCTATTTTCAGCTGCTGGGGGAAATTATCCCCCCCGGGCTTTGGGGGGTTGTAATCTTGGGCAGTGAAGTTATGGCGTTGTGGTGGAAGTCTGCATCACTGCCCGGGATGGTTAGGGACGGGTGAGGGAGTCCGGGACTCTCTGAGTGTTTCTGACTATCACGCCTTTGTGGGGGATGAGCCTCTAGGTTTTCTCTCCTGTTCCGAGGTATCCAAGACTAGCAAACGGGTGAGTGTTGGCCTCACCTGGCTCTGTGTCCCCATGCTTGGTAGTTTATCAACTACAGAAAAGAGAGGTGTTCACAGGTCAGGATGAACCTATATCAGCGTAGTCTGTTGTTGGGTGCCATCAAATGGATTCCCACCCATGGTGTCCTCGTGAGACAGAGTAGAACTGCCCCGTGGGACTTCCTAGGATGGCATCTTTACAGAGAAGATGGCCACGTTATCCTCCCATTGCTGATGGGTGGGTTTGAACTGCTGACCTTTTGGTTAGCAGCTGAGTGCTTAATCATCATGCCGTCAGAGCTCCTGTTACTGTTATCTTATATTTAGAGAAAAAGGAACTAGGGTGTCACAGTGCCTAAGGCATTTGACTGCTAACCAGAAGGTTGGTGGTTCAAACCCACCAGCCACTCTGCGGAAGGAAGACTGGGCAATCTACTTCCGTAAAGATTTATCACCTCGGAAACCCAATGGGGGTCGCTATGAGTCAGAATCAACTCCATGGCAGTAAGAGTAGAGGCTTTTTTTTTTTAAAGGGGGTGTTATTTTGTTGTTATGTGCCGTCGAGTCGGACCCGACTCATAGTGACCCCTCCTTGGGTTTCCGAGGCGGTATCACTACGGAAGTAGATTGCCCCATCTTCTTTCCAAGGAGTGGTTGGTGGGTTTGAACCTCCAGCCTTCTGGTTAGCAGTCAAGTGCCTTAGGCACTATGCTACCAGAGCTCCCTTTAAGGGGGTAGATTTATGGGAAAAGCTTTATGTCCTAAAGGAAAAGAGTTCTGGTGGTATAGTGCCTAAGGTATTTGACTGTTAACCAGAAGGTTGGTGGTTCAAACCCACCAGCCACTCTGCAGAAGGAAGATGGGGCAATCTACTTTTGTAAAGACTGACTGCCTCAGAAACTCGATGGCGGTGGGTTTGGTTTTGGTGTTTGGTCCTAAAGGGACATGTCTGAGTTCCTGGCGGTGTCTCTTCTCTACTCCCCCTTCCTCTTCTGTGTCTTTCTGTCCGTCTGCCTCTCTGTCTGTCTCCCTGTTATCCTTCCATCTCTCCCTCTCTCTGCCTCTCATACCATGTATATGCTGGCCTCCTCCTCTCTGTCTCCATCCTGCAAGACACACCCCTACACACATGCACTTGCACACAACCCAGTCTCACGCATACTTCCCTTTTCAGTTTCCCCTAGTCATTGTCCTCAGCAATGGAACATAACACTCAGAATTTACTTCAAGCTTCCAGACTCCTTTAGCTCCCACGTCGGACCCTGGAGCCCCCAGGTGTCTGCGTATCACCATCGGGTGGGTTCTGTGGGCCTTATACGAGGGTGGGATGGAGGGGCTCCATCCTCAAGAGGCCACGGGTGAGCCACAGGCAAGCCTTTCCTTCTCCCTCTGTTCGCTGCCACCCCAGGACGAGATGGTTATCTGGCCAGCTTAGCATCTCTCCAGAAATAGGACAAGATCAGAGAGAGAGGTTGTTGTTGTTGTTAGATGCTATCCAGTCAGCTCCAACTGATAGCGACCCCGTGTACAAGAAATCAAAACACTGCCCAGTCCTGAGCCAGCCTCACAATCTTTGCTATACCTTAGCCCACCATTGCAGCCACCGTGTCAATCCATCTCGTTGAGGGTCTTCCCCTTATTCACCGACCCTCACTCAATCCTTCTCAGGGGAATGGTTCCTTCTGACAAAATGACCAAAGTAGGTGAGACAAATTCTGGCCATTCTTGCTTCCAAGGAGCATTCTGGCTGCACTTCCTCCAGGACAGATTTGTTTGTTCTTCCGGCAGTCCATGGTACTTTCAGCATTCTTCACCAACACCACAACTCAAAAGTATCGACCCTTCTGTGATCTTCCTTATTCATTGTCCAGCTTTCACATGCATATGAGGTGACTGAAAACCCCATGGCTTGGGTTAGATGCACCCTAGTCTTCAAGGAGGAGCTTTGGTGGCATGGTGCTTAAGACATTTGACTGCTAACCAGAAGGCTGGTGGTTCAAACCCACCAGCCACTCCTTGGAAGGAAGAATG
>NW_006922328.1:539868-541240 GCF_000298275.1 Orycteropus afer afer
GAAGGAAGATTGGGCAATCTACTTCCTAGGAGAGTGACCTGAGGCAGGAAGTAGTAGCCAGGACAGATGGCTGCAATGGGTAAGCAGGAGAGCCCAAGGCAGGAAGCTGAGGGAGATGAACTTGTCTGTCAGTTTGTCATATTGTGGTGGGTTGCGTGTTGCTGTGAGGCTGGAGGCTGTACCATCAGTGTTTCAAACACCTGAAGGGTTGCCCATGGTGGACAGGTTTCAGTGGAGCTTCCAGACTGAGACAGACTAGGAAGAAGGAAGAGGCCATCCACTTCTCAAAGAATTGGCCAGGGAAAACCTTATGATAGCAGTGAAACACTGTCTGATTTATTACTGGACAACTTTATGAATGGCCCTGAAACACTGTCCGATACAGTGCTGGAAGATGAGTCCCTCATGTTGGAAGGCACTCAAGATATGACTGGGAAAGAGCTGCTTCCTCAGAGTTGAGCTGATGTTAAGGATATGGGTAAAGTAGAGCTTTTGGGACCTCCATTTGCTGATGTGGCACAACTCAAAATGAAAGGAAACATGTGCAAACATCCATTAATAACTGGAACATGGAATGTATGAAGTACGAATCTAGGAAAATTGGAAGTTGTCAAAAATGAAATGGAATGCATAAAAATTGATATCCTAGGCATTAGTGAGCCTAAATGGACTGGTTTGGGCCATTTTGAATCAGACAACCAAATGATCTACTACGCTGGGAATGACAGATTGAAGAGGAATGACGTGGCATTCATCTTCACAAAGAATGTTTCAAGATCTATCCTGAAATACATTGCTATCAGTGATAGGATAACATCCATACTCTTACAAGGAAGGCCAGTTAATACTATTATTATTCAAATTTACGCACCAACCACCAAAGCCAAAGATGAGGAAATTGAAGATTTGTAACCAACTTCTGCAGTCTGAAATTGACCAAACGTTCCATCAAGATGTGCTGATTATCACTGGTGACTGGAATGCAAAAGTTGGAAACGAAGAATCACCAGTAGATGGAAAATTTGTCCTTGGTGATAGAAATAATACTGGAGATCTCATGATAGAATTTTGCAAGACTAATGACATATTCACTGTAAACAATACCATTTTTCAACAACACAAATGGTGACTATACACGTGGACTTCTCCAGATGGAGTACACTGGAATCAGATTGACTACATCTGTGGCAAGAGGTGATGGAAAAGCTCAGTATCTTCAGCCAAAACCAGGCCAGGAGCTGATTGTGGAGCAGACCATCAACTGCTCATATGCAAGTTCAAGTTCAACTTGAAGACAATTAAAACAAGTCCATGAGAGCCAAAATATGACCTTGATTACATCCCTCCTAAATTTAGAGATCATCTAAAAGAA
>NW_006922328.1:542196-543347 GCF_000298275.1 Orycteropus afer afer
GCTGCTGGGAAAGAGATGCAAGAGACACGCATTGCTGAGTGAGACACCGAGGGACATTTAGTGCTGGGAGAGACTGTGAGAGACTTGGCTGAGAGACGGTGGGCTGGGAGAGAGACTGAGCATTTTTCCTGAACTTGAATTGTAACCTGGTGCTTCCCTAATAAACCACATAATCTGTGAGTTCTGTGTGGCCACTGCAGTGAATTATCGAACCCAGGAGAGAGGTGGTGGGTGCTGTGGGAGGAACGGTTGGAGAAAGGGCTGGAGGGAGGCAGCATGTCTGGCCTCGCAGGAATAGGCCTTGGGCTATTGATGGTGGTTCTGTCTTCCTCCTGTGTGGTTAGAGGAGATCGGAAGATACGGCCTCCTTGCCTTTTTGCACTGTCTTTCAAACAGAACAAGGTGGTACTGCACAGTTTACAATCAGGAGGGAGTGTGTCAGGGTTGTATCCTTTCACCATACTTATTCCATCTGTACGTTGAGCAAATAATCTGAGCAGCTGGACTCTATGAAGAAGAACATGGCATCAGGAGTGGAGGAAGACTCATTAACAACCTGAGATGTGCAGATGACACAACTTTGCTTGCTGAGAGTGAGGACGAGTTGAAACACTTATTGATGAAGACTGAAGACTACAGTCTGCAGTATGGATTTCACCTCAATATAAAGAAAACAAAACTCCTCACAATTGGACCAATGAGCAGCATCATGATAAATGGAGAGATGTTGTCTCCAGGGATGGGCCGGGCTGCTCTCTCATTCCTGGGTATTCTTGCCAATCCAGGAGGTCCCAAAAGAGGAAGCTCCAAGGTCCTCAGTCACTAGGACCTCGATGAATGTGCATCACGGGGGCCTTAATGGACAGTTACGATGGATCCAATTAATGAATGTGCATGAGTGCAGCAAGCCCTCCTTCCTTCCTGGGCTTGATGCCCAAGTGGGGCATGTGTCACTAGTGGTAGTTAAAGTTGTGTGTCACCTTGGCTGGGCCTGGCTGAGTGGCTGGGCAGCTGGTGGTAGTTGTTCCCCATGGCGAGACTGGCAATCAACACCATGGTGGGATTTACCACAAGCACATCCTTTGGGATGTGGTCTGCTTCCTGTATATAAGGAGAAGCCTTGGGAATGGTCTCTAGCCTATGGCACCTTG
>NW_006922328.1:544131-545138 GCF_000298275.1 Orycteropus afer afer
TAAAATAAAGATGTCTGGGATGGGCTCGTGTTAGGTCTTGGATTTTCATTGTCTGTAAGTGTGAGGCCCTCTCTTCTGAAAATGCAGTATTTAAAGCACTCTGATTCCTAATTTGCTGGGTGATACGTGTCTTTACTATTAAAATTTAGACATTTTGGGGCTTAAAAAAGAATTAATTAAGCTCATTTTATCCATCCCAAGCAGCCAGGATGTTGAAAATTCCCATTCTGAGGTTTGGAATACCCCAGACAGGAAGAGGAAGTAAAATTGAACCCACTTCCTGTTGACCACTTTGGCTTCTTCTGAGAGCTAAACGTGTGCGTTTCCCTGTGGTCTGAATGGCTCCTCCGTTCTGCTGAAGGCAGAGAATGCTCTCCTGCCTTTTCGGGGCCGGGCCCCCCAGACACAGCCCCTGCAGACCTAGACGCAAGCATCTGCCCCCGGACTTGTTTGTTTTAGGTTTTTGAAGGAAGTAACCCAGGCAGCCCAATTATAACCTGGGATCTTATTAGCACAAACCTTGCTCCACCCAGTAATTACCAGCCTTTCCTTGGAATTTGTTTGGGTTCCAAGTCACCAAGGGCTGGCAGGCACCAGACCTCCTAAAGTGGCAGTAATTCAAGTTCATTCAATGCTGCTGGACGGGGGTGTTGGTGCTAGCAGCCACGTACAGTGTCTGACCTTAAAAAAAAAAAAGAAGTGTTTTGACAATTATGGATACACCAGTTGGACTAGAGGCCATTGAGTCAACTCTGATTCATGGCGCCCCCTTGTGGACAGAGAACTGCATTCCAAGGGCTTTATTTTCTTTCTGCCTTGGTGTGTGTGTGTGTATGTATGTTTCTATGACCTTTCTTCTTCTTCTTCTTCTTTTTTTGTTTTTTTGCTGATTCGACTTGTTACAGGTTGTTTCTGTTCCCTAGTGCCGCTCTGACAGGAATATACCACAAATGGGGTTCTTGAACAAACAGGAATTTATTCTCTTAAAATTTTGGAGGCTTTAAGTC
>NW_006922328.1:545269-546288 GCF_000298275.1 Orycteropus afer afer
TGGCAGGCCACTAATTCAAGTTCAGAAGAAGTCCCAGGATTGGCAAGGCATGAGAGGCTGTTGAACAATGACTTGGCTACATGCAGGGTCCAAGCGTGCCAAAAGGCTAGAGACCATTCCCAAAGCTGTTTCTTATATACAGGAAGCAGACCACATCCCTAAAGCCGCTACTCAGCTGCTCCAATAGATTCCACCATGGAGTTGATTACCAGTCTCATCATGGGGAATAACTACATCCAGCGGCCCAGTCACTCAACCAGGCCCAGCCAAGTTGACACACAAACTTAACTATCACACAGGTGTACAATTTATTGCCAGCAGTTACACTCATCAGCTGTGCAACCCTACCCTTAATCAACACAGTATTTCCATCACTGTTATGGCCCCCTTTTTCACCCCCCTTCCACCCTGTAACCACTAATAAACTTTGTTCATTTGCCTTTTCTCGTCTTTTTAAAGTGAGGTCATACAATATTTATCCCTTTGGGATTGACTTATTCCCCTCACCATCATGTCTTCCAGCTCCATCCATCTGGTAGCTTGTATTAAGACTTTGTTTCTCCAACTGGTTGTATGTTGCTCTGTTGTCTGTATGGGCCACATTTGGTTGATCCACTCATTCGTTGATGGGCATTTAGGTTGTTTCCACCTTTTGGCTCTTGTGAATAGCGCTGCAGTGAACATTGGGGTACAAGTCAGAAGAACAAGCAAATCTGTTCTGGAAGAAGTGCAGCCGGAACGCTCCGTAGAAATGAGAATGGCCAGACTTCATCTCACCCACTTTGGTCATGAAGGGACCAGTCCCTGTAGAAAGATATCACATTTAGTAAAGTACAAGGTCAGTGACCGAAGACCGTCAATGAGATGGATTGACGCAGTGGCTGCAAGGATGGGCTCAGCCGTGGCAAGGACTGTGAGGCTGACGCAGGACGGGGCAGCGTTTAGTTCTGTTGTAAATGGCGTCTTAATGAGTCGGAGCTGATCAGACAGCACCTAACAGCGTGGGAGTTCTATGTTAC
>NW_006922328.1:547239-547811 GCF_000298275.1 Orycteropus afer afer
TTCTCTTCCGAAATTCTCCTTTACAGCCTGGGTACAACAGTAGATTGCCCAACCTTCCTTCCGAGGAGTGGCTGGTGAGTTTGAACCACCAGCCTTCTGGTTAGCAGTCAAGTGCCTTAGGCACTATGACACCAGGTGGGTTCAAATCACCAGCCTTTCGGCTTCCATGTGAATGCAAACCATTTGCACTGCCCAGGACCTCTCAGTGGCTGATTTTACAGGAGGTTGCCAGATCTTTCTTCTGAGGTGCCTCTTGGTGGACTTAGCTGCTGAGTGCATTAACTGTTGGCACTTCCCAGAGGGCATTGCGGATAGATGAAGGGAAACCAGCATGTCCCCTACCCCATCTTTCTTAGAGCAAATATTTGCTGCTTTAAAGAACTGGAAAGGAGCTCTGGTAGCACAGTGCCTAAGGCACTTGACTGCTAACCAGAAGGCTGGCGGTTCAAACCCACCAGCCAGTCCTGGGAAGGAAGTTTGGGCAATCTACTTCCGTAGTGATACTGCCTCGGAAACCCAAGGAGGGGTCGCTATGAGTCAAGTCAAGTCAATGGCAGTGAATTTGGTTTGGG
>NW_006922328.1:548901-549913 GCF_000298275.1 Orycteropus afer afer
TCCCTGCCCGGTGTGCAGTCAGGCCAAAACAGTTTACCCACGGAGACTTAGAGGAGAGAAAACGATTTATTGCAAAGCGGCAATGCAAGTAGTAGAGGTAGTTCAATACCCAGATCTGAGGCCCCAAGATGCCATCCAAACACAGTTTTTGTAGGTTTCAGGAGAGGGGGTTATGCATATTCACAAAAGGTTGAGGAATTTGGGGCGTGAGCATGAAATGGGTGACAATTGCGGATGAGTCACACTAGCTTCCTGTCATCAGCTGATAGGGGCTTGGGCAGAGGGGAGAGGGTCCTTGATTAACTTTTGTTCCTTTCTGCCCTGTTGGGCATGAGGGGGGTGGTCAGAGTTAATTTACAAGTTGTTTCTAAGACACTTCCTTTCTGCCCTATTGGGCATGTCCCCTGGCCAGAGTTACAAGTTGTTTCTAAGATACTTTTAGCAGTCTAACACCTGCAGGAAAGAATGTTTTCCATTCAGTTCTTTGTTGTTGTTGTATGCCGTTGTGGAGTCAGCCCCGACTCATAGCGACCCCTCCTTGGGTTTCCGAGGCAGTATCACTACGGAAGTAGGATTGCCCAACCTTCCTTCCGAGGTTTGAACTGCCAGCCTTCTGGTTAGCAGTCAAGTGCCTTAGGCACTATGCTACCAGAGCTCCTCCAAGGAACTGAATACTTGTTTGTCCCAGGTGGGAAAATAGTTGGAGTAATTTAATTTACTTATCTATTCCCATCCGGGTGCCAGCGTGGGGGAAATATAATTGTTACTTTACTTGGTTTCAGGAGGGTTTGAACCACTGACCTTTTGGTTAGCAGCAAGCTCACAGGGCACCACCAGGGCTCTTGTGCTCGGTGCTGTTGTTGTTGTTATTTGCCATCAAGGCGGCCCCGACTCCTAGCGACCCCTCCTTGGGTTTCTGAGGCTGCCAGTCTTCACAGAAGCAAAGCCCAAACCACACCCACTGCTGTGGAGTCCATTCTGACTCACAGCGCCCCTAGAGGACAGAGTGGAA
>NW_006922328.1:550472-551790 GCF_000298275.1 Orycteropus afer afer
CCACAGGGTCTCCAAGGCTGTCAGTCTTCACAGAAGCAAAGCCCAAACCACACCTACTGGAAGCAAAGCCCAAACCAAATTCACTGCCATTGACTTGACTTGACTCATAGCAACCCCTCCTTGGATTTCCCAGGAGGTATCACTATGGAAGTAGATTGCCCCATCGTCCTTCCAAGGAGTGGCTGGTGGGTTTGAACCGCCAGCCTTCTGGTTAGCAGTCAAGTGCCTTAGGCACTACGCAATCAGAGCTCCTGAGCTGCTATGAAGTAGGCCTCAAGTCACAGAGACCCCGGGCACAGCACAACGAAACCCTTCCTTTCCTGCCCTGCCCTCGTGATCAGTTACGGATCTGCCTGCTGTGACCCACTGGGTTTCACTGGCTGATCTTCAGAAGTCGATCCCCAAGCCTTTGTTCTTAGTCTATTTACTCTGGAAGCTCTGATGAAACCTAGCAACACCCAGGCCTCCACCAACAGACGGGTGAGGTGCATTGGCCGGGAATTGAATCCAGGTGGCCTACCTGGAGGAGGAGAATTCTCCTCCTGAACCACCATTGTCCTCAGTATTTGGGGATTCGAGAGGGAGAAGGAATATCTGTTTGCTTTTAGTTAGAGGCAGAACCAGAGCAAAGAACAAGCAAAGGTTAGGGCAAGGGCAGAAGGAAGTTAACAAGGAAGGAAGTGGCAAGGAGGGAGATTTTTAGCTCAGTCTGAGGAAACAACTTACTGAAGAAAAAAAAAAAATCTTTCAAACAAATCAAAGTGCCCAGTATGGGAAATGGCACTCCGCAGAGACAGTTGTCCATCAGCGTTCTTGCGGTCACTTGTCTGGGACTTGAGCATAGAGCACCAGCTTTAGGTGGGAGGCCTGCTTAGACGTCTGCTGGCTGAGGTCTCATACACCTCCAAGATCGTGATCCAAGACGTGCTGGGTCAGAACCTGGCCTGCTGAGAACCATTGGTGCTGGGGCACGAGATGAGGCATGAGTACATGAGCCCACGGATGAAGCGCTTTCAAATAGATGGCCTCGTGAAAGGCCAAGATGAAGCCATCAGGTTTCCCAGGGATGGTTCCAGAGAAGGGATCTTTCCCTGAAAAATAACGGCATCAGAGAGTCACCATGGCAAGGCCTTCCTGAGAGAGATTGCTCCTTCGGTGACAAATATGAGTGAGAGGAATTGTAATCCGTGATGATGGTGTTGGGTGTGATAAAGTTGTTTCCAACTCTCATAGCTGCTCCCTGTGACAGAGTGGAACTGCCCCACAGGGTTTCCGAGGCTGTCAGTCTTCACAGAAGCAAAGCCCAAACCACACCCAC
>NW_006922328.1:553045-556930 GCF_000298275.1 Orycteropus afer afer
CTGTGGGTCAGAATGGACTCCACGGCAGTGGGTGTGGTTTGGGCTTTGCTTCTATGAAGATTGACAGCCTTGGAGACCCTGTGGGGCAGTTCCACTCTCACACAGGGTCGCTGTGAGTGGAAAATGACTCAACGGCTCCCAACAACAAGAAGAACTAAGCAGATTTGCCTCTGACACCCATAAGCCATATTCATATACTGTTTATTTCCATCAGCAATTTTCTGAAATGGGTTGCTGTGCAGCTCCTTTATCTTGTCACGCTGGTGGGTGTTGACGTGGAGCGGTCAAGCGATTAGTGACTCAGAAAACCAGAAGCCTGTTTGTTTGGCAGATAGCAAGGCCCCAGTCTTGAAGGACATCTCCCAAGCCACGTCATTTTGGTGGATTTGTTCCAGAGCGGCCTTCCTTCCCTGTGGTGTGTCCCCACTCCGGTCACTCTGTGATATGACAGTATTTGAAGCCTTCCTACCCAACTGGATCGTGGGAGGAAAATTTTCTCTTTCCCGTGTCCTGTGAATGCCCGCATTTGAAGTCCACTGGTCTGTTGCTGGGACACTTACTCATCTCTGTATTCATTTCTTGTTGTTGAGAAGATACACAGGAAAACATACTCCATGGACGCTCGCTCTTGTTCTGTGATTAACCAAGGGCTGAAGTGAATCTAGTTATGACACTGCATGGAATAGGGGACTACTGCTTTGATGTGACGTCTAGAAATGTGGTACAGATTCGATTTTTCAAAGAACTTCTCTTTCAACTCACAAAGACCTCCCAAGTTCAATTTCAAGATAACATAGCTGAAGCAAAACAGAAAACGGTACGAACATAATTTCAGACCTTCAGGTCCCAAGACCCTTTAGTGATATCAGCTGTACTGCACTTAGAGCAGTCTTAGGCCCTTTACCTGGGTAAACACACTGACTGGTGTGTTTGCTCCTCGTCCACCCACTGGTCCCCACAAGCTGAGAGAATGTCTCCCACTGATCAGTTTCTTAAGGAACAGACTTAAGTATGCCCTGACAGGAGATGAAGTTAAAAAGATCTGCATGCAGCGGTTCATTAAGATTGACGGCAAGGTCCGAACTGATAAAACCTACCCTGCTGGTTTTATGGATGTCATCAGCATTGACAAGACTGGAGAGAATTTCTATGATACCAAGGGTCGATTGGCTGTTCATCGTATTACACCTGAGGAGGCAAAGTATAAGTTGTGCAAAGTAAGAAAGATCTTTGTGGGCACAAAAGGAATCCCTCATCTGGTGACCCATGATGCTCGTACCATCCGCTACCCTGATCCCCTCATCAAAGTGAATGACACCATTCAGATTGATCTGGAGACTGGAAAGATTACTGATTTCATCAAATTTGACACTGGTAACCTGTGTATGGTGACTGGAGGTGCTAACCTGGGAAGAATTGGTGTGATCACTAACAGAGAGAGACATCCTGGCTCTTTTGATGTGGTTCATGTGAAAGATGCCAATGGCAACAGCTTTGCAACCCGACTTTCAAACATTTTTGTTATTGGCAAAGGCAACAAACCATGGATTTCTCATACCTCAGAGGATCATTGTGAAAATCCAATAAGATAATGTATGCAAAAGTACTTTGTAAATGATAAATTCCTCTACAGACATGCGCTGTTCCTATCAGCCTTCAATATCTCACCTGACTGCCTACTACACTGCTTCTCAGCTCAGGATGCATAAGAGAATCACCTGAGGAGCTTTGAAAAAAATATATCAATGCCTTTTCTTTCTCTTCTTCTCTTCCTTTGGGCTCTTTTCAAAGCAGTTCAGCAGGGTCAAGGCCAAGTACGCAGTGTTCAAGGAGAGGGGTCAGGGCTGGGGGCTGAGGGGAGGCATCAAGACCAAGGAGGTGGCCAGGGTGGTCTGGAGTCTGGTTACACAGAGAAAGGTTAGGAAAATATTGAATGGAGTGAGGGTGACGGAACCATGTCTATCATTCTCACTGTTGGAAAAACCAAAATACCAAGCTCCTTCATTTCGGGGTGATTCTGGGTCGCTATGAGTCGGGTTTGACTCGACGGCACATAACAACAACAACAACAACTGACTCCTGGTGACCCCGTGGGTCAGAGTAGAACTGTGCTCCATAAAATTTTCAATGGGTGACTTTTTTTTTTTTAATTTGATCACCAGGGGTTTTTCTTCTAAGGTAACCCTCAGTGGGCTTGAACCTCCAACCTTTTGGTTAGTAGAAAAGATCTTAGCTGAGCTCTTAAACTTTTGTACCACTCGGGGACCCCCACTCGGGGACTCCCACTGTTGGAAAACAAAACAAACTCACTGCCTGTGTCTTGGTCACATGGTGCCAACCTCCACCTTACTGGTCTTTGCACATTTCACTATAATGGTATTTTCAGTCACCTCTTATGCATGTGAGAGCTGGACAATGAACGAGGAAGACCGAAGAAGAGTTGATGCTTTCGAGTTGTGTTGGCGAAGAATGCCATGAATACCATGGACTGATAAAAGGACTAATAAATCTGTCCTGGAGGAATTGCATCTGGAATGCTCCTTGGAGGTGAGAATGGCCAGACTTCGTCTCACCTACTTTGGTCATGTTGTCAGAAGGGACCATTCCCTGGAGAAGGATGTCATACTTGGTAAGAGGGAGAGTCGACGAAAGAGGGAAAGGCCTTCAACAAGATGGATTGACATGGTGGCTGCAATGATGGGCTCAGGTATAGCAGGGATTGTGAGGCTGGCAGAGGACGGGGCAGTGTTTCATTCTGTTGTTCGTAGGGTCGCTATAAGTTGGAGCTGACTCCATGGCACCTAACAATAACACAACAACCACCACCTTCCTGTGTATTGCCAAACTGTAATCTCTGTGGGAGGAGATCACCAAATCTTTCTCCCATGGAACCATTGGGTAGGTTTGAACCACTAACCTTTCAGTTAACAGCTGACCACTTAACCACTGCACCACCAGCAGTCCTTGTGTAGACTGAAGGTAAGGAATTTATTAGATCTATTAAGACATCATTCCACAGGATGATAGACCTTGGACATCAGGTCAACAAAATAAAGGTCAGTCCTAGTCCCTGACTGGTAAGCTGAAGATACTGAAGTTCTTCTTAGATTGACCAGGAATTCATCGAAGGGAAGAGGAATGGCAGGGGCCCAGACTGAGTCTCCATTTTGAGAGAACTTCCTGGAATCCAGGCATCTTGGCTTTGCCCAGTCAGTTCCCAGGCCCACAGTACACCCCAGATCCTTCCCTTAGCTTCAATTATGTGCTCACGTTTCCAGGGCAGTCTCACAAAATAAAACTTTAATGAGGGAAGATGTCAGGTTACCCCGTCCCAGGTTCAGAACTGGCTTCAGTGAAGACGGCACTCCTTGGCCACCAGGTCCTAATGTAGTCCAGCCTGAGGGCGGGGGCCCTACCTGAACCTTCCGGTCTGATATACCTTTAATCTCCAACCCCAGGCTCCAAATCCCCAAGGCTGAAGTCTCCTGCTCCAACGGGAGCAATCTGTTACTTTGCGAGGATAATAGTTGAATGTCTTGCACGGGAAGGAAAAGGAGCCCTGGTGGTAAAGCTGTTAAGAGCGTGGCTGGTAACTGAAAGGTTGCTCGTTCAAATCTACCCAGAGGCTGCATGGGAGGAAGATGTGACAGTTGGCTTCCATAAAGATGACAGCCTTGGAAACTCTGGTGCAGTTCCACTTCTGTCCTGTAGGGGCGCTGTGAGTCAGAATCCACTCCAGGGCAGTGGGCTTGGTTTGGGCTTTGCTTCTGTGAAGACTGACAGCCTTGGAAACCCTGTGGGGCAGTTCCACTCTGTCCTCTAGGGGCGCTGTGAGTCAGAATGGACTCACGGCAGTGGGTGTGGTTTGGGCTTTGCTTCTGCGAA
>NW_006922328.1:557030-561166 GCF_000298275.1 Orycteropus afer afer
GCAGTGGGTGTGGTTTGGGCTTTGCTTCTGCGAAGATTGACAGCCTTGGAAACCCTATGAGGCAGTTCCACTCTGTCCTCTAGGGGCGCTGTGGGTCAGAATCAACTCCACAGCAGTGGGTGTGGTTTGGGCTTTGCTCTGGTAAATCAGCCTTGGAGACCCTGTGGTGCAGTTCCACTCTGTCATGTGGGGTTGCAACTGAGTACATGAAAAGGAAGAGGATTCAATTCACTGTGAAGGCAAATTAAAAGAAGAAATACAAATGGAAACACTTAAAAATGTTCAGCATAAGAGCCAAGGTACCCTACCTTCAATGTATTGTTGGTGGTGTTGCTCTCAAGTTGATGGCATAATAGGAACCGGATTTGCCTTACCTCCTGAAATAACTAAAACCATATGATAACAGCCATTCCTCTATATTTACCCAAGAGACATGAAGGCATATGTTTACACAAAGACTTGTACATGAGTGTCTACATTAACTTTATCTGTAATATCCAAAAACTGGGAACAGTTCAAATACCCATCGGGAGGTGAAAAAATCAGCCACTGAAAAGCTATGAAGCACAGTTCTACTCTGACATTCCAGGGACCGCCATGAGTTGGAGTCAACTCCATGGCCACTGGTTTTGGGTTCTTGCTGAGTCACTGAGCTGTCCCAAGAAAGAAAGATTGCTAGCAAAGCGGTCCTCTGCAGCTGAGGCAGACCCTCAAAGAGCTGAGAGCTAGAGGAGGCTGCCAACTGCACTCCCCAGGTGGGCAGGACGTCTTTTCCCAAGGGGCGTCAGGAAGCAAGCATCGCCACGTCCCCCAGTCCTCACGGGCGTTGCCGCCACGCTCCCTCTTCTCTTTGTAGTCGCTCTCTGCTTCGATCACCTCGACTGAATCACCGAGTTAGTCTCTTATATGAAATGTTTATTGGAGAAGTTATTTGCAGACTCCTCTGGAGGAAAAAATGCTATTGAAATTTAATTAATGAACAAGACAGTAAGTAAATAAAATGAGATTCTGGAGAGAATTCCGTGCAGGGGAATCATAAACACATTCACTGTGAGTTGAACTTGATGGGCTGGATGCAGGCCAGGCATGAATCATGGGAGGAAAGCAAACCACAGAATTTCCTCCTTCCCCTGCACTAACCCACTGCCCTAGAGTCAGCGCCTGCTCACAGCGCCCCTAGAGGACAGAGTGGAACTGCCCCACAGGGTTTCCCAGGCTGTCAATCTTCACAGAAGCAAAGCCCAAACCACACCCACTGCTGTGGAGTCAATTCTGACCCACAGCGCCCCTAGAGGACAGAGTGGAACTGCCCCACAGGGTTTCCAAGGCTGTCAATCTTTACAGAAGCAAAGCCCAAACCACACCCACTGCCGTGGAGTCCATTCTGACTCACAGCGCCCCTAGAGGACAGAGTGGAACTGCACCACAGGGTCTCCAAGGCTGTCAATCTTTACAGAAGCTGACTGGCCCCATCTTTCTTCTGTGGTGAGGCTGGTGGGTTCGAACTCCCAAACTTGCATTTAGCAGTCGAGTGTCTTAACCACTGTGCCCCCAGAGTGCCTTCCCTGCATTCAAAGGGCCGTCAGCCATTACCAGTGGAGAGTGGGGCTTTCTCGAGTTAGAAGCTACGGGATCAGCTTTCTGCACTGCCGTCACCCCTAGAGCCCGGGGTAGGAGCATTTTTGCTGGGGTGGAGAATCGGAGGAGAGGTGTTTTATCAGCACCAAGGACGTAGGAGTGGGCTGGGTGGGACTTAGGGTGCAGCCGACAGGCGGAGCCCCGAGCCGAGCTGAGAAGGAGAACTTTTTAAACAGTGACATCAGATTCTAGGTCAGGAAGCAAACGCCAGACTGTTACAGACGAGAACCGCTAATGACAGGAGACACGGAGCCAGTCGTTTGTGTCTGCAGTCCCCCTTAGAATCTTGTTATCAGCCCACGGGGTCAAATACGGGGCACTGGGTTGATTGCTCCTACAAGAAACAACCAACTTTTACCCCCACCTGGAATTGTGACCATGCCTTAGGTCAGAGTAGGGACAGGTCAAAAGTGTCTTTTATTTGCTTGTGGGTGTGTAAATGAGAACTTTTTGGAAATCAATCTGACATTATCTTTTAGAGTTGAACATTTACCTTCCCTGCAGCCCAACAATGGGCCCTGGTGGCACAGTGGTTAAGCAATGGGTTGCTAACCAAAAGGTCAGCAGTTCGAACCCACTGGCTGCTCCATGGGAGAAAGTGAGGCAGTCTGTTTCCCTAAAGATTGACAGCCTTGGAGACCCTGTGGGGCAGTTCCACTCTGTCCTCTAGGGGCGCTGTGGGTCAGAATGGACTCAGGGGCAACACATTTATATTTTTTGTTTGTGTGTTTTCTTTTATATGCCAACAGTTTCACCCCAAGAATAAAGCTTAGAGAAACTCATGCACCAACACTCCAGGAAATATGAGATGTGATGTTCGTAATAGCACTATTGTGTTGTTGTTGTTATTTGCCGTGGAGTCGGACCCAACTCATAGCGACCCCTCCTTGTGTTTCCGAGGCAGTATCACTACGGAAGTAGATTGCTGCATCTTCCTTCCTAGAATAGCACTGTTAGTAGGAACAAAAAAAATATAAATAAGTAATCCTGATATTCAGGAGCTAACGAATGGATGGATAACATGTGGTATTATCCATGTTGTTGTTGTTATGGGCCATTGAGTCAGACCCGACTCATAATGACCCCTCCTTGGGTTTCCGAGGCAGGATCACTACGGAAGTAGATTGCTGCATCTTCCTTCCTAGAATAGCACTGTTAGTAGGAACAAAAAAAATATAAATAAGTAATCCTGATATTCAGGAGCTAACGAATGGATGGATAACATGTGGTATTATCCATGTTGTTGTTGTTATGGGCCATTGAGTCAGACCCGACTCATAATGACCCCTCCTTGGGTTTCCGAGGCAGGATCACTACGGAAGTAGATTGCCCAATCTTCCTTCCAAGGAGTGGCTAGTGGGTTTGAACCGCTAGCCTTCTTGTTAGCAGTCGAGTGCCTTAGGCACTACGCCACCAGAGTTCCTGGTATATCCACACAAGGGAGCATTACTCAGCAGTGAAGTGAAGAACCGGTACACACTGCAACAGGGAAGAACCTTGAACACAGTCTGCTACGTGCAAGAAGCCAGCCACAAAAGGCCACACACAGGTCCTCCCACCCCCACATCCGAAGCTAGGGCATTTTACATAAACATTCCATAAATAATGGAATTCCCATTAATTTGTATGGGACCTATTTTTTTCAGTGTTCCCAGACCCAAAAAATAACCTACCATGTCAAACCAAATAACCCATGAAAACTAAAATCACACTAACGTTTAGCGTCCACAGACACAGTTCAGGGCTCGGGCGACTTGATGCTGAGGTCTGAGTTCCGGCGGAAGGAGCCTGGCAATGACAGTCTCACTGCTCCCAGTAAACGTTGCCCTTTTAACGCCTGTTTGCAAAACAAATGCCCAAGGCTAGTTTCACTTTTCACCATTTTTTGGTAAAAACTTTGGATTTCTTTCAGTTAACGATAACACGTACTAATGTAGGTCTTTTGTAAAAGCAAAGTGTCGTAACGTGAACTTTCGAAAAGCGGGGGATACGATTTGATTGACAGGAAATGTGCAAATCCAAACCACACCTGTTGCCATTGAGTCAGTTCTGACTCACGGTGACCCTGCGTGTTTCAGAACAGAACTGGTCCACAGGGCTTTCTTAGCTGTGGTAATTGCCAGGCCTTCCTTCCAGAGCATGGAACTAACGGTTTCGGTTAGTAGACAAGCCCAAACCGTTTGCCTCACCCAGGAACCTCCGAAATGCCCAAATCTGGGAGATTAAAATAGAAATTAGATCACTGGTGGCCTGGGGCTTGGGTGGGGGGTGTTGGGAGCCAACGGGGAGGGGTTTTTTCATGGACAGATAGAGAAGTTCAAACGTTGACCATGGTGATAGCTGCACAGTTCTGTGTATACACCAAGAAAACCCACAGATCGGTGCACTTTCAGCAGATGACCTGTGTGGACTGCGAATTACATATCAATAAAGCTGTTTACAAAAATGGTAAACAAGCTAAATGCCCCCAAATAGCCATATATCCATATATATATATA
>NW_006922328.1:568470-569918 GCF_000298275.1 Orycteropus afer afer
CTCAGAAGGAAGGTTGGACAATCTACTTCAGTAGAGATACCGCCTCAGAAACCCAAGGAGGGGTCACTGAGTCAAACCGACTCAACGGCAGTGACTTTGGTTTTTCGTATGGGCTTTACTTGAGAGGGAGAGAGAGAGAGAGAAATTTGTCTCAGAGAAATGGCTCTCGCAGTTGTAGAGGCTGGCACGCCCCAACTTCAGAGGTCAACCGTCAAGGTGAGGTTTCTCCTGACTCAAGCAGCTGCAGCGGCTGATGAACCCAAGATCAGCGGGCAGGACCCCAGGCTGCTGGCCTCAGCAGATGCCCAGTCCCCTATCAGCAGGTAAAATGACAGGCTGGTGGCTCACAGACTGCCAAGGCAACGATTCCAAGATGGGCAGCCACTCTGGATGATGCAGGATCCAGATCCGACAGAAAGTTCTAGAATTTTCCCAGGATGTCCATGTCGAAAGCGGGCCACACCCCTGAGGAAACTCCCTTTCAACTCACTGGCTGCTGACAGCATATCTCACCACGCAGGCGACTACCATCCGTCTGATCTCATCATGGAAATGACCACACCACAGCTGCTTAAACCACTCAGAATCTCGGACCAGCCAAGCTGACACACAACCTTAACTACTATAGCGATTCACACCTCTCCACTGACCGAAGGGTGGTGACTGTACTTACTTCAAGTACAGTCAGCCTTGGCTGGGAATAGAACCTTGGTTCCCCACCTGGAAGGTGCGAATTCTACCCTTTCCTCCCTTACTCTCACTGAGGAGTTTCTTAGAACAATTTCAATGTATAAAAAATGATGAGAATTTGCCTCATTCTACTGAGAGTTACGTAAAGAGTTAAGGGGGGCTGTTGAGCTCCCACCTTCCTGAGGTTCACCTTGGTGTCCTCCTCTTTCTAGTCCTCCTCCAGGCAAAGATGCTCAACCCACCTGAATTGTTTGTCATTCACGGAGGCAAGTGCCTTCTTCTCTGCAGTTCAAAGCTTTGTCATCACAAAACACTCACACCTGATTAGAATATCAATTAGGGAAAGGGTGTGTTGGGGGTGATAAGAGTTGAGTAGTCTTTCTGCAAAGGATCTCTAATGGCACAAGGGTTAAGCTCTGGGCTACTAACCATAAGCTAGCCCACCAGCCTCTCAGCAGGAGAAAGATGAGGCAGTCTGCTTCTGTAAAAATTACAGCCTTGGAAGTCCTAGGGAGCAGTTCCACTCTGTCCTCTAGGGGCGCTGTGAGTCAGAATAGACTCCACGGCAGTGGGTGTAGTTTGGGCTTTGCTTCTGTGAAGATTGACAGCCTTGGAAACCCTGTGGTGCAGTTCCACTCTGTCCTCTAGGGGCGCTGTGAGTCAGAATAGACTCCACGGCAGTGGGTGTGGTTTGGGCTTTGTTTCTGTGAAGACTGACAGCCTTGGAAACCCTATGAAGCAGTTCCACTCTGTCCTCT
>NW_006922328.1:570018-571239 GCF_000298275.1 Orycteropus afer afer
CATATACATATATATGTATATATACACACATGTATACATATATGTATGTGTGTGTGTGTGTATGGGGGAGCTCTGGTGGCGCAGTGCCTAAGGCATCTGACTGCTAACCAGAAGGCTGGCGGTTCAAACTCACCAGCCACTCCTCGGAAGGAAGGGTGGGCAATCTACTTCCGTAGTGATATCACCTCGGAAACCCAAGGAGGGGTCACTATGAATCGGAGATGACTCGACGACACATAACAACAACAACAACACCCAATGACAGTGGAGAACCAAAGCAAGGGCTGGGTGACTTGGTTGATAGCAGAGTTGTTCTGGGAGCAGGGGAACAAGGGGCCAGGGTCAGGAAGGAGCAGGGCTGATCGGGTGCCATGAATCACAGACTGTGAGTCATCAAATTCTGGGCCCCTGAAACCCAAGATGATTGCTGTAACAATAGTAACATTTATTGAGCACTTAGTATGAACAAGGAATTGTGCTGAGCACTGTCTGTGAGGTGTCTTATTTGACCTTCACAAGATCCCTGTGAGATAAGAACTGTTGCCACTGTATAGACAGAAAATTGACATTTGGGGAGCACGGAGCTGGCGGATGGTGGAGCCCACGTCAGAACCCAGACCTGTCAGAACCAACAGCCCTAGTAGTTACCCTACATTGACCACACACACACCCATGCATGCACACGCACACACATGCCAGTGGGGAGTGCGCGCACACACACACACACACACAGGGTGGGTCTGTCAGATCTCTGATCAGGGTATTGTCAGCGGGAGTTTGGGCTGGCAGTGGGCGTAGAAGGCTGCTGAACAAAATCACATTAAGCCAGTGAGAGACACTGGTTAGTTTATTTAATATGTTGTTGTTAGTTAGTTGTTGTTGTTGTTAGGTGCTGTTGAGTCATCTCTGACTCATAGCGACCCTATGCACAGCAGAACGAAACACTGCCCGGCCCTGTGCCAGCCTCACGATCCCTGCTACACTTGAGCACATCTTTGCAGCCACCATGTCCATCCATCTCGTTGAAGGCCTTCCCCTTTTTCACTGACCCTCCACTTTACCAAGCATGACATCCTTCTCCAGGAAATGGTCCCTTCTGACAACATGACCAAAGTATGTGAGAACAAGTCTGGCCATTCTCGCTTCCAAGGAGCATTCTGGCTGCACTTCCTCCAGGACAGATCTGTTAGTTCTTTTAGCAGTCCACGGTACTTTCAGCAT
>NW_006922328.1:571339-571860 GCF_000298275.1 Orycteropus afer afer
TGGGCAATCTACTTCCGTAGAGATACCTCCTCAGAAACCCAAGGAGGGGTCGCCATGAGTCAGATCTGACTCCGCCGCAGTGAGTTTGGTTTTGGTTTTGGGTTTGGTTTCCCACATTTAGTGTGTGTCATATCTCTCTTTGCATCAATTCAATGTTTGATGCTAGTGTTCAGCCTACACACCTCTTAACCTGCTTTAATTTCTGTGTGGGAGAGGAGCAGGAAGCAGTTTCGTAGCACAGTTCAAGCCGTAGGCATTCATCAGCCCAAGGGCACGGTCTCTGGGTCGGTTACTTGCTGTGTCCCCTGTGTTTGGAAAGCAGCGCACGCTCTCTGGCAGCACAGGGGTCATGCTGAGACATCAGAACCTTAGAAGGAAGAGGCTGACCAAGGCCCTGTCCACGCAAGATGTCACCAGGTATATCAACCAATCAGTTTCCAATACAAGTGTCTTCCAAGTGAAATACAAGACCCAGGCTTTATCCTCTGAGACTCATGTTACAGCTGCTGAAATAACACACC
>NW_006922328.1:572407-573570 GCF_000298275.1 Orycteropus afer afer
ACAGAAGCAAAGCCCAAACCACACCCACTGCTGTGGAGTCGATTCTGACCCACAGCACCCCTAGAGGACAGAGTGGAACTGCAGCTGCCGTTGAGTCAGCTCAGACTCCCATAACCCCATGAACAATGGAACAGAATACGGCTGTGTCCATGATCAATTGCAGACTGGATCCCTGTGATGCATTGGGTTGTCCATGGCTGGTGTGTATTCCAAGGCCTCTCTCCCTACTCTGCCTCAGTCTAGAATCTCCCGCTGAACCCTGTAGAGTGTCCCTGTGTCATTGTCAGCATCATGGATGCTTCCTGCAACACTGCAGCGGTGCTGATGGTCTTGTTAATTGGGTTAGTTTTGTGAGCAGGCCAGGCACTTGGGAAGACCCTGGGAGCTCTGCTTGCTTGTCTGGAATGGGGGGATGGGCTGGGTCGGTGTCTCTGAAGGCCATGTCCTTCCAGTCAAAGCCAGATTGGAGCTGGGGGTGGCTCACATATGTGAAGGCTTTGAAATGGAGACAGTTTGATCTCGGGGAGGCAGATGCCGCATTGCTGGCCCAGTTACCCATCTGGGAAGAGGATGCAGCATCTTCAGTCGGCATTGGGGGAACCCTCCCCCGCCATCTCCTGGCACCTGCAGGTGCCACCTGGACCACTAGCTGCCTCTGCCCGCAGCAGCCCTGGAACAGCAGTCTATCTGGCTTAACACAAGCAGGTCTACACTCTTAAGTCAGCAATGGGTCTCACAGTCACAGGTCTCCATAGCAACCTTTCACAAGAAAAGGGCATTTGTAAACAGGCATTTGCAAGCCGCTTGTTTGGATTCAGGATTTTGGCCTTTTGATAACAGCTCACTTTGCCAGCTCTGTCCTGCCACCTCTGGTGGATCTCTGGTGGCTCTGAGGTTAAAGCATCTGGGTGCTAACCAAAAGGTCAGTGGTTCCACCTCACTAGCTGTTGCATGGGAGAAAGATAAGGCAGTCTGCTTCCATCAAGATTTACAGCCTTAGAAACCCTCTGGTGCAGTTCCACTCTGTCCTCTAGGGGCGCTGTGAGTCAGAATGGACTCCACAGCAGTGGGTGTGGTTTGGGCTTTGCTTCTGTGAAGATTGACAGCCTTGGAGACCCTGTGGGGCAGTTCCACTCTGTCCTCTAGGGGCGCTGTGGGTCAGA
>NW_006922328.1:574975-579091 GCF_000298275.1 Orycteropus afer afer
AGATTGCCCAACCTTCCTTCTGAGGAGTGGCTGGTGGGTTTGAACCGCCAGCCGTCTGGTTAGCAGGCAAGTGTCTTAGCCACTATGCCACCAGATCTCCCATCGGTTCTTTTTATTTGCTGTTGCACATGGGTTCTCCTCGCAGCCTCAGCACAGAGAATTGATACCGCAGCCTTCCTGGAGCTATTTTATTGTTGCAGCTTTCCTGCCCCACAACATTTACTCGGGGTTAGTCAGAGGGCGGAGGGTGACGCAGCTGGGGTTCCCCCACCACATGGAGCTGCCTTGAGGACAGAGGGAGGGGGAGACGTCAGTGCTCAGCTCTGTGGAGCCCTGGGCTTGGCCAGGGAGGCAGAGCTGGTTGTGACCGGAGGCCACATGGTCCCGTAGACTGAGGTGGGAAAGCCCACCTCCCAGGGTTCCTGATACACTTCGTCTCATCGAACTTCTCTCCAAAGGCAGTCGCTCTGTAAGTTAGAGAAAGGAGATTTTACAGGGAGGAAACGGGAGGTGTTCTGGTTCCCTAGTGCCACTGACAGGAAACATATCACAAATGAGACAGCCTTAACAACAGGAGTTTATTCACTCACATTTTGGAGGCTTTAAGTCCAAGTTCGAAGTGCCAGGCTCTAGGGGCTGGTGACAGCCCCTCAACCTTGGGGTCCAGCTCTGCCTCCTGCTCCCGGCCCGCTGGAGCTAGAGGTGTTTCTTCACTCAGACAGCTGCTGGCTGCTGAGGCTGACAAGTAAAAAGGCACAGGCCCGATGTTACCAAACCACACGGCAGGCCGTTAATTTAAGTCCATTGTAAGTCCCAAGGTTGGCAGAGCATGGCAGGCTGCTGAACAACGACATGGCTCCATGCAGGGTCCAAGCGTGCCACAGGCTAGAGACCATTCCCAAGGCTTCTCCTTATACACAGGAAGCAGACCACATCCCAAAGGCAGCTACTCAGCTGCTGGTGGTAGATCCCACCATGGAGTTGATTGCCAGTCTCGTCATGGGGAATAACTACCACCAGCTGCCCAGCCACTCAAACAGGCCCAGCCGAGTTGACTCACAAACATAACCACCATAGGAGGTCAGAGGGCTTCTGTCCAGTCAGAGTCAAAGGCCAGCTTCTGAGCCCACTGCCCGGTGCCACCTAGGGTCCCGAATGGCTAAGCATTCTGTGTTGTCGTTAGGTTCCATTGAGTTGGTTCTGACTCACGGCGAGTGTACATACAACAGAACAAGACATTAACCTCCAAAAACCTCCAAACCTCCTACATCATATTAACCATTGTTGGTGCGCTCCAGTCCGTGGGCACGGCCACTGTGTGTTTCTGGGCTCCTTCCAACCTCGAGGGCCCACCTTCCCGTGTTCTGCTCTGACCCACAGCTGTTGTTACTGGCTGATTTTCAGCAGGAAATTGCCAGGCCTTTCTTCCTGGTCTCTCTTAGTCCAGAAGCGCCACTGAAACCTGTTCCTCATCATAGCACCATGCAAGCCTCTACTGACAGAAAAGCACTTGACCACGTGGGAGGGTCACCCTCACGGACGGTGAGATTTCTGTCACCAGGCCCCCACTCCCTCAGTGTCTGCACTGTCACGGCTAACTGTGACCTCAGGTATTCAGAGGAAGGGAGCGTGGGTGACTGCTGTGTAGTGAGAGAGACCACTGTTCATGTCGCCTGAAGACCTGAGTCTTGGAGCTGCAGTTGTACTGGTGTTGACGCCTGCCAGTGCTCTATTTTTTTTTCTAAATAATTTTTGATTGTGATTTGGGTGAAAGTTTACAGAGCAAATTCACTTTCCATACAGCAGCTCACATACACTTTGTCTCATGATATTGACTACAATTTCCCACAATGCAACAGCTCCCCTCCCTCTTCCTCCCCATAGTTACCTCTTCCCTGTGTCCATCCCTCCATGCACTCCTGCCCCCTGAGCTGTCTCCCTGTGCATAAGCAGCCCTTCTTTCTCCCATGATTATTCTCTCCAAGGAGTGTATCTCCCATTGCAAATGTTCAGTTCGTATGCCTGTCATTTCTTGGCTGGAAGCCACAGGAGTGGGTTCAATTCCAGCCCTAAAGGGAAGCTAGGGGCCATAGTCTTAGTGGTTTCACCAGGCTCTGTCAGAACAGCAAACCCGGTCCCTTTTTCTTTTCTTTTGTTTAATGATTTTGAGTTTTGTTCCACATTGTTCTCCCACTCTGTCCAGGATCTCCTACAGAGATCCATCTCCAAGTGGTTGACAGTGGTAGCCGGGCACCATCTAGTTCTTCTGGTCTCATAGTCGTATAGGCTGAGGATCGCATGGTGTACCAGTCCCTTGGACTAGTTGTTTCCAAGTGTCTTTGTTTTCTTCGTTCTTCTTTGCTCTGGATGAGGAGAGACCCATTGTTGCATCTAGATGGCTGCTTGCAAGCTTTTAAGATCCCAGTTGCTACTTGCCAAAGTAGGAGGTGGAACGATGTTTTATGTAGTATATTTGCCAATTGATCTTGATGTCCCCTGCAACCGTGATCGCGAGCCCACAGGTACAGCTACTCGCTCCCTCTGGGTAGTGGCTGCGGCCAAGAAGTGACTTGGCCCTTGTCAGCTCTGCTATATACCTGGGAGTACTTACAGAACATATAAATACACTTGTAGAACCATTGTCTGCCAACCCTATACATGGTCGTGGGCACACTCCTCCCTGCATAGAATGTTGTTGTTGTTGTTGTTATGTGCCATCGAGTCAGATCTGACTCATAGTGACCTCTCTTTGGGTTTCCGAGGTGGTATCACTAAGGAAGTAGATTGCCCAACCTTCCTTCCGTGCATAGAATAGACATACCTAATAATAGTTCAGCCTGCCCACTCAACTATCTACCCATATAGCCATGTTTGCCTTCACTGACCATGCAGTACTGTATGTGCAAAAGTGTTCATCTTTCTTGTCTGTACCTCCCATGTACCTCTCTATGTCTTCCTCTTCCTCAATGCCACCATGTTGATCACTCACATTTGGTGCATTGCCCTTCTCTTCATCCAAATCAATACTTGTCTCTACCTATCTAACAATGTTCCCTACTCTCTCCTCCCACCCCTGGTAACCAACAAAGAAAATTTCTTTCCATATAGAAACCTTTCCTTGACTTTTTACAATAACGGACTAATACAATATTTGTCCTTGTGTGATTGACTTATTTCACTCAGCATAATGTCCTCCAAGTTCATCCACATTATGTGGTGTTTTCCAGATGCTACATTATTCTTCAGGGTTGCATAGTATTCCATTGTGTGTATGCACCATAGTTTGGTTATCCATTCTGTTGATGGTTGCCTAGGTTGTTTCCATCTTTTGGCTATTGTAAATAGTGCTGCAATGAACATGGGTGTGCATATGTCTGTCCTTGTCCACCTGCCAGTATACTTGTGAGGATGACATGAGACCACGTCAGTGAAAGCCCCCAGGATGAGGTCTGGCACCCTTGTTGAAAACGAATCTTTCTGATAGGCCTTGAGGCAGATGTGTCCATCAGACTGAGTGTTCAGACATGACTTTGTGGTTGTCTCCTGCCATTGGATCAGTGCTGACTCATGGCGATCTCACGTACAACAGAACGAGATGGTGCCCTGTGCTGGTACACTCAAGTCCACTGTTGCAGCCACTGTGTATTTTCAACACCTTCCAGCACCACATCAGACAGTAATCTGTTGTATCCACAGGGCTTTCATGGGCTAATTTTCAGAAGTAGATTGCCAGCCCTTTCTTCCTAGTCTCAGTCAGGAACCTCCACTGAAACCTGTCCACCATGGGTGACCCTGCTGCAATTTGAAATACCAATAGTGTAGCCTCCTGTATCACAGCAACACACAGGCCACCACAGTATGGCAAGCTGACACTGTCTGCCCTGCGGTGGGACAGCGGGACAGCTCTCCTTTTACTGCTGGGTCATCCCTGCCACATTCTATCGCCTCGTATGCATGTGAGAGCTGGACAATGAATAAGGAAGACCGAAGGAGAGTTGATGCTTTTGAGTTGTGGTGCTGGCGGAGAATGCTGAAAGTACCGTGGACTGCTAAAAGAACTAACAGATCTGTCCTGGAGGAAGTGCACCCGAAATGCTGCTTGGAAGCAAGAATGGC
>NW_006922328.1:579241-582659 GCF_000298275.1 Orycteropus afer afer
GCACAGGATTGGGCAGTGTTTTGTTCTGCTGTGCGTGGGGTCGCTATGAGTCGGAAACGACTCGACGCCACCTAACAACAACAACATCCCTGCTGTGCTGAACCACCCCCTCCTTGTGTTGACTTAATGGACAGCGTGTTTGTCTCCCCCTAATCCTCCTTCCTGGCTTCTCTTCCCATAAATCCTGGTTGACGAATTCAGCCCAAGGCCAGTCATTCCCGACAGAGGGAATGTGCCCTCTTTGGACTGCATCGTCCATCCCAAGCCCCCCGCAGAGCCAGGTGGTCTCAGCCCAGCCAGAGAGTGGCTGGGCGCCACGTGCGGTCCAAATTCATTAGGTGTAGAGACAGAGGCTTGGAACCAATTCATTCCAGTTTGACTCCCTGCTGAGAATCTGCATGTCCACCTCCCCTCTGTAGAGTGAGTCAGAATCCCCAGTTATGGGTACATACTGCTAACCAGAAGGCTGGCAGTTCAAACCCATCAGCTGCTCCTTGGAAGAAAGACTGAGCAATCTACTTCCGTAGTGATACCTCCTTGGAAACCCAAGGAAGGGTTGCTATGAGTCGGCCCTGACTTGACAGCAATGAGTTTGATTTGGCTTTTGAGGAGCTCTGGTAGCATAGTGCTTAAGGCATTTGACTGCTAACCAGAAGGCTGGCGGTTCAAACCCAACAGCCACTCCTCGGAAGGAAGGTTGGGCAATCTACTTCTGTAGAGATACTGCCTCGGAAACCCAAGGAGGGGTCCCTATGAGTCGGGCCGACTCGACGGCAAACAACAACAACAACAACAATGGTGGCATAGTGCCTAAGGCATTTGACTGCTAACCAGAAGGCTGGTGGTTCAAATCCACCAGCCTCTTCCCAGAAGGAAGGTTAGGCAATCTACTTCTGTAGAGATACTGCCTCGGAAACCCAAGGAAGGGTCTCTATGAGTTGGAATGGACGCAATGGCAGTGGGTTGGGTTTGGTTTGGCTTAAGAATCACATGGGGAGCTTGTTAAAATGTGAATTCTGATTCAGTCAGTTGGGGCGGGGTATGTGTGTGAAAAGGCAAATTCTCAGCAGGGATTGAACCAGAATGAACTGGTTCCAAGCCCTGCTGGAGACACGCAGACCCAAGGGCCTGTGACCTGCTCCAGAGGAAAACGTTCCCAATATTAGGGGTCATATTAGGGGTGAGAGAAGCGTGGGGGTGGGAAGGGGGCAGAAGAGGAGAGAAAACAGAAATCAGCATTTCCCTCCCTTTTGAGGTGTGTTTTACGTGCCCGAGCTGGGCGCCAAGCGGACATACACACATTCTCAGGATGGAAGAGCTTAAATTCTTCTGAGCTGTGGAATTAAAATGACACCTTGAACAGCACGCGTGGTGGCTGGCCTTGTCTGACCCGACTCACACAGGTGCCTGATGGCAGGGGCATCTCCTGGACCCTCTAGGCTTCACCCAAACGTCTGGAACCAGCGGAGGGGCACAGCCTGCGTGGCTGGGAGCTGGGTCTGCGAAACCCGTGAGAGCCGGACCTCCACGGCAAGCCCTTGTTTTTCCACGTCTGGCAGGTTTTCCTGCTTTGACAGAGTGCAGTCCTAGCACGCGTCTAACACTCTCCATGAGTGGAAAATATTTGAATCTCTCTCTGACGGTTTCCGCCTTACCCAGGTTCTAGCTTTCGCAGGTTTGACTGACTAATGAGGCTTCTCCCTGAGACGTCCCTTCTTGTTAATACCAGCTGGTTAAGAAGCTGCCACTCAAAACCAGTACTTGCTAAAGCCGGTTACAACCAATTGTCCACATTGTTTAATTAGCACAAGAGAACTTTGAAGTATTTGCACCCTTCCCGCCCTCCCCCTTTTTTCCCCAGCAGAACACGTTGGTCCTTTCACGCCTGCCTTTTGCTTTGGATATAGGTCTTTTAGGAGCTCTGGTAGCATAGTGGCTATGGCACTTGACTACTAACCAGAAGGCTGGCGGTTCAAACCCACCAGCCACTCCTCGGAAAGAAGATGGGGCAATCTACTTCCGTAATGATACTGCCTCGGAAACCCAAGGAGGGGTCGCTATGAGTCGGGTCCGACTCGAGGGCAAACAACAACAACAACATAGGGCTTTTATTTGGACCATTCCCTGCGTATGGGGACTTTGGCTGTGTTAAGTCATATTAAACCCGATATATATATTTTTTTCCTTCTTTCCTGCCCCTTCCTGCCTTCTGAGCTTTGTGTTTTTTTGGGGGGGCAAATGCTGCCCTTTTGGTCCCGTGTGGTTGACTGTACTGAGCACGTTCCTCTCTGCTGTTCTTATTCACTTTGTTGGCCTCTCTGTTGTTCGGGGAAGGAGCTCTGGTGCAGTGGTTAAGGCATCTGGCTGCTAACGTGAAAGTCAATGGTTCGCACCCACCAGCTGCTCTAGGGGAAAAAGATGGGGCAGTCTGCTTCCATAAAGATTTACAGCCTTGGAAACCCAGTGGGGGTCAATATGAGTGGGAATCAACTCGATGGCAGTGAGTTTGGTTTTTTGGTTCTTGTTCAGCTGCACAAGAACCTGGGTGTGGGTTCAGTTCCAGGCTTGAAGGATGTCTAAGGGCCTCAATCTTGGGGATGCCATTAGTCTTTATCAGATCAGTAAGTCTCATCTTTTTCTTTTTTTTTATGTTTTTGAATTTTGTTCTCTGTCCAGGACTTTCTACTGTGATCTTGATCCGAGCGGCCAGTAGTGGTGGATGGGCACCATCTAGTTTACTTCGTCTAAGGGTCATGGAGGCTGGGGTTCACCGGGCCTGTTAGTCCTTCAGACTAATTGTTTCCTTGAGTGTTTGATCTTCTTCACTCTTTTTTGCTCTGGAAGAGGAGAGACCAATCGTTGGGTCTTAGATGGCCATTCACAAGCTTTGAAGACCTCAGTCGCGACTCACTGAAGTAGGATGTAGAACCTTGTCTTTGTGAACTGTGTTAGACCATGTGATAGTTGGAGCTGTGTGGCAACTTGGCTGGACCACAATTCTGTGTGGTTTAAGCAGTTGTGATGTGGTTGTTCCCATGATGGGATCAGATGATTATGTTTTGAGCAGCCAATCCATTGAAAGGGAGTTTCCCTAGGGGTGTGGCCTGCTTCCAGTATATCCAAGGACATCCTGGGAAAAGAGACAGTGTTCTGTGGATCAGGATTCTGTTGTGCTGCCTACAACTGTCCGTGAGCAAACAGTCCACCATTCGGCCTGGAGATCTTGGATTCATCATTCATTGGAGTCAACAGCCAGTGTACTGCCTGCCAGCCTTGAGCTCCTCAGCCCCTGTGGCTGGAAGAGTCGGGAAAAGCCTCCAGCTTGACGTTTGATCCAAGAACTTTGGACTTGCCAGCTTCTATAAGTGTGTGAGCCATTTCCCTAAGATAAATTTCTCTCTCTCTTTCTGTGTATATA
>NW_006922328.1:582906-585135 GCF_000298275.1 Orycteropus afer afer
TATTTATATATATATAAAAGCTTTACTGGTTTTTTGTCTCTAGAGAACCCAGTCTAACACACACCTATTGACCTGGCTGTGGTCCAAAGTCACCATGCCCAGTGAATCATTCCCTCAATGTGTTTGGTTATAGCTAAGTGTTCATAACTTTACCCCTGTATGCTTTACAATATCCTTCAATATATTTACTGCACATACAACTACCGATATAGACATCTCTTCTGCCAAGTCTGTATATGCCCATGGGTGTGTTCCTATTCACCTTCCCATGCCTGTTCAGCTTGCCTGTCCACCTATGTTTCCACTTGTAGATGTTGTCTGTTGTTGCTGTAATTGCCAGACTGGGTGCACAATAACATTTACTTTTGTTGTCTTTTATATTAAACCAATAACAAAAGTCAATGGACATTTATTTCATATATGATTGGCAAATTGGGGTAGCATTTCAACTTGGGAGTCAAAAATGTTCCAAGGAACTTCCAGAGCTTCTGATGTTCCATCTTATTGACATCGCCATGGAAACGGGGCTGGAAGAGAACTGATGAAGAAGCTATTTGGGGTCAGGAAGGGTTCCATAGGGCATTGTCTTGAAGAACAAGGAAAATGCTTACTGATTTACCTGGAAACAAGCTCTCTTCTGACCTTAGGCGTCTCTGTTGATACTGCAGGTAGAGAATTCCTTTCGAAGACCACAGTGCCCAAGGCTAGACTATCCTTTGACAGAAAGGGGTCTTTGAGAACACCCGTGCTCCCCAGGCTCAAGGTTCAAAGACCACCTCAGGGCCATGGTGTGGGCGGGTCACCTCAACCATGATGGAACCCAGAAATATGCGTTCCACAGGAATTAAAACTCGGTTTCTCAGTGGCGGAGAACCAGGGTGTCGGAGCAGAGATTTGGAAGCACCAAGGTTGGGGAACTGTGAAGACCGCCCCCAGCCACTGCCGGTCACGTGGCGTGCGAGTGAGCTTCCACGCTGCCATGTTCAGAGGAAGAAGGAGTGAAAGATGACACACCAGGCTTTTGAAGCAAATTATGACTCATCTTGAAAATTCTAATGTATAGAAAGTTCTACAAATCTCAGCTTTGCTTCTTCTTCCTCTTCTCCTCCTCCTCCTCCTCCTCTTCTTCTTCCTCTTCCTCTTGTCCTTGTTCTTTCTCTTCTTTTGCATTAAGTAGGTGCGGTGGTTATGTTTGTGTGTCAACTTGGCTGGGCCTGGCTGAGTGGCTGGGCAATTGGTGGTAGTTATTCCCCATGATGAGACTGGTAATCAACTCCATGGTGGGATCTACCACAAGCAGCTGGGTAGCTGCCTTTGGGATGTGGTCTTCTTCCTGTATATAAGGAGAAGCCTTGGGAATGGTCTCTAGCCTATGGCACGCTTGGACCCTGCCTGTGTGTGTCTGTGTGTGCCTGTATGTGTGTCTCTCTGTGTGTCTGTGTGTGCGTGTTAGGTGCCACCAAATTGGTTCTGACTCATAGTGACGCCATGTACAACAGAATGAAATGCTGCCCTGTCGTGTCTTGCCCCACCAGTAGTAGCAAAGTTCAACAAGACAGAAAATAACAAATGCTGGTGAGGATGTGGAAAGATTGAGACTCTCATACACTGCTGGTGGGACTGTCAAATGATACAGCCACTGTGGAAAGCAGTATGGCGATTCCTTAAAAAGCTGGAATTAGAAATACCGTTTGATCCAGCAGTCCCATTACTAGGTATATATCCTAGAGAAGTGAGAACCAGGACAAGAACAGATACATGCACACCCAAGTTCATTGCAGCGTTATTTGCAATAGCCAAAAGATGGAAAGAACCTAGGTGCCCATCGACAGAAGAATGGATGACCAAACTATGTTACATACACAATGGGATACTATGCAACACTGAAGAATAATATAGAATCTGCAAAACACTGCATAATGTAGATGAAATTGGAGGACATTATGCTGAATGAAATAAGTCAATCACAGAAGGACAAATATTGTATAAGTCCATTATTGCAAAATGTCAAGGAAAGGTTTATATATGGAAAGAAATTTTCTTTGTTGGTTACCAGAGGTGGGAGGGGAGGGAAGAGAACATTGTTAGATAGATAGAGGTAAGTATTGATTTGGGTGAAGAGAAGGGCAATGTACCAAATGTGAGTGATCAACACGGTGGCATTGAGGAAGAGGAAGACATAGAGAGATGCATGGAGGTACAGACAACAAAGATGAACCCTTTTGCACA
>NW_006922328.1:585925-586706 GCF_000298275.1 Orycteropus afer afer
TATGGAGGGATGGACACAGGGAAGAGGTAACTATGGGGAGGAAGTGGGAGGGGAGCTGTTGCATTGTGGGAAATTGTAGTCGATGTCATGAGACAAAGTGTATGTGAGCTTCTGGAACATGAATTTGCTCTGTAAACCTTCACCCAAATCACAATGAAAATTAATATATTATATATATATATATATATATATATATATATCCGCTCCTGCACTGACCTCTCAATCATCGCTATGCTGGAGCGCATTGTGGTAGCCACTGTGTCAATCCATCTCATTGAGGCTCTTCCCCTTTTTCACTGACCCTGTCTTTTACCAAGCACGACATCCTTCTCCTGGGACTGGTCCTTCCTGAGAACACATCCAAGGCACAGGAGACAAAGCCCCACCATCTTTACTTCTAAGCAGCATTCTGGCTGTACTTCTTTCAAGACAGATTTGGTTTATGTGATTTCCTTTACCAATACCATAATTCAAACCCAACAATTCTTCAGTCTTTATACTTGTCCAGCGTTTGTATGTATCTGGGGCGACTGAAAATAACCCACCCAACCCTATGACATGGGTACAGTAATGGTGTGCATTACAGATGGTGCATATGTTGTTGTTGTTGTTGTTGTGTGTTGTTGAATTGATTCTGACTCACAGCAACCCCATGTAACAGAGTAGAACTGCATTTGGCTTTCGAAAAGATTGACAGCCTTGGAGACCCTGTGGGGCAGTTCCACTCTGTCCTCTAGGGGCGCTGTGGGTCAGAATCGACTCCATGGCAGTGGGTGTGGTT
>NW_006922328.1:603978-610672 GCF_000298275.1 Orycteropus afer afer
CCCTGGAGAGAACAATCATGGGAGAAGGAAGGGCTGCTTATGCACAGGGAGACAGCTCAGGGGGCAGGAGTGTATGGAGGGATGGACACTAGGAAGAGGTAACTATGGGGAGGAAGTGGGCAGGGAGCTGTTGCATTGTGGTAAACTGTGGTCAATGATATGAGACAAAGTATATGTGAACTGCTGTATGGAACATGAATTTGCTCTGTAAATCTTCACCCAAATCACAATAAAAATTAAAAAAAAAAAAGTGGGGGAATTGGAGAAGTAGTCTAGAATAAGGAATGCATGAAGTATGTTCTGGACAAAAACATCAAAACCAAGCACATTGCCTCCGAGTTGATTCTGACTCGTAGCAGCCCTGGAGGGTAGAGAAGAACTGCTAGACAGAGTCTCAAAGACTGTAATCTTCTTGGAGGCGGATCTCCAGGTCTTCCTCTTGTGGAGCGGCTCATGTGTTCAAACTGCTGAACTTTTAGGTGCTTGCTTACTCACTGCACCACCAGGGCTCCTTGTTTTGGACAGGACTCTGAATGCCAAGCACCAGAGCCCCATGCCAACCAGCCTTTAACAGAAGAGATGGCATAACAAGAGGTAGACCAGGACAACGAGATCCAGAGGTTCTGAAGACGCCCCAGGGATCCTTCTAGCTCTCAGCTCTGCTTATAGTAGGTCAACTCCTCTCTCAGGAAGGGTCTGCTGAGATGGCTAACAGCAGCTGTCACAATCTTAGTGTGAAAAACGTGTCCTTTTGCTAATACTCCTGGAAAAGTCCCAGGGTGGGTTCTCATGAACCAGTCTGAATACGGTTGCCAGATTAGCAGAGGAAAATACCGATAGGCAACAAATAATTTCTTGGTGTGTATATATATATATATATTCCATGAAATATTTGGGATGTATATAAGAAATTACTTGTTACTGATCTAAAGTTCAACTTTAACTGAGCATCCTATATTTTATCAGGCAAGCCTATCCCTCAACCAATCAGTCTGGTCAGGTAGGTGAGGAAGTTAGCTATCTCAGTCATGTGCCCACATCCTAAATGCTAGGAGTGGGGTTGGACTCAGTTCAGTCCTGTGGAGTGAGGGTGGGGAAGGGATGGCTTCCCAATCAGGTGCTTTACCAGACCAGAGACTGGATTTGGGGCAGACTATAGCCTTCAGTGGGAGCTCTGGTAGGCACTTGACTGCTAACCAGAAGGCTGGCGGTTCAAACCCACCAGCCACTCCTCAGAAGGAAGTTGGGCAATCCTACTTCCGTAGTGATACTGCCTCGAAAACCCAAGGAGGGGTCGCTATGAGTCGGGGCCGACTCGACGGCAAATAACAACAACAACAACATAGCCTTCAGTATGGATTACACTTCAACGTTAAGGAAACAAAAATCCTCACAGCTGGGCCAATAGGCAACATCATGATCAATGGAGAAAAAGATTCAAGGATTTCATTTGACTTGGATCGATCCATAATTAACACCAATGAAAGTAATAGTGAAGAAGTCAAACAACATAATGCACTGGGCAAATCTGCTGCCAAAGACCTCTTTAAAATCTTAAAAAGCAAGGATGTCACTTTGAAGACTAAGGTGCGTTTGACCCAAGCCATGGTATTTTCAGTCTCCCTCATATGCATGCAAAAGCTGAATGATGAATAAGGAGAACTGAAGAAGAATTGATGCATTTGAATTATGTTATCGGCCAAGAATAATGACTATACCATGGACTGCTGGGAAAATGAACAAATCTGTCTTGGAACAAGAAGAGCTGGAATGCTCCTTAGAATCAAGGATGGTGGAGACTTCACCTCTCATACTTTGGTTATGTTGTCAGGAGGGACCAGTCCCTGGAGAAGGATGTCATCCTTGGTAAAGTAGAGAGTTAGAGAAAAGAGGAAGAGCCTCAAGGAGATGGATTGACACAGTGGCTGCAAGGATTGTGAGGATGGTGCAAGGCCAGGCAGTGCTTCACTCTGTTGTACACGGGGCTGCGATGGGTGGGAGCTGACTAGACAGCACCTAACAACCAAACACAGGTACCCACTACAGCTTGCTCCATGGACAATGAGACCAATTACCACTGAGTCGATTCCAACTCCTGCCAATCCCGTTGGTTTCAGAGTAGAACTTCCCCATAGAGTTTTCAAGACTGTCCCATCTTGGAAGCAGATCTCCAGGTCTTGCTTCTGAAGTGTCCTTGGATCAATTCAGATTGCCAACCTTTTCTGTATTTGAGAGCTTAACAGTGTGTACCACACCCAAGGACTCCTGGGCACTGAGAAGACCAGGATTACACACTAGTGGGCATGTGGTTCAGGATCCAAAAACAGCATTCAGAAGGAGACGTCCCAACACTACTGGGGGAAGTAGGAGACCACCCTTCCCACGCGCTCGCTGCTTCTCTGCTAGGTTCGATAATTCGTTGCAATGGCCACCCAGATCTCACAGACAATACTTAAAATTGTGGGGTTTACTAGGGTGGTAACAGTTTACAATTCAGGTGCAGGGCCACTCAGCATACAGTTCTTCGAGCAGGACAGACTCCCCTCTGCCTTGCCTATAGGCACGCCTCTCTTTGGTGGTTAGCCTCTTAGCCTGGGCTCTGCTCTGTTTAGGCAAGTGTCATAAAGCTCTTTTAACCCTGCAGATCGGTGCCCCCCAGTCTGTCAGCAAGCCTCCTGCCCAAAGGCACTCAGCGTTCTCACTCCGTGGGCCGGCAAGCCTGCCACCCTGTCTTCTGTGGGTATCTTGGTTCTGCTACCTCTGCTGCCACCAGCTCTCTGCTGTGATCTCAGTGCAGGGATCGTGGGTCCAAGGAAGCACTCTGGCCAGGCTCTTCTCTGTCTTAATGGTAGTGAGATCCCTCTTTTCCACCTCTAGTGGGGCTTTTTTTTTTTTTAAAAAAAAACTTTTTATTGTGATTTGGGTGATATTTTACAAAGCAGATTCGTTTTCCAGTCAACAGTTCCCATACATTTTGTTTTGTGACACTGGTTACATTCCCACAATGTAACAACTCTCCTCGCACCTCCTCCCTTTGGTCACCCTTTCCCTGTGTCTTTCTGGCCTGTGAACTCCTGCCTCCCTCCCTTTCTTCCTGTGCAAATGCTGCCCTTGTGATCTCCCAGGTTGACTGTTCTAAGGAGTGCATCCCCTTGGTGTAGGTGTTTTGGCCTAGTGAAAGGATAAACCCCACCAATCCTCACACTAGGGTTCCACATACCTTATTTGCATGGCTCCACTCCCACAAGAGTGCCATTTGCCCTATTTACATTATTAACAAACTATCCAATCCCCTTGGTGGGCCACAAGCCCCTTATATTTGCATAGTCCCTCCCAGTCATTTGCATAGTTCCTCCCAGTCATTTACTGGGAGTCACAAAGTCCAGGGCTAGAAATTCACTAGTAGCATAGTGCCTAAGGCATTTGACTGCTAACCAGAAGGCTGGTGGTTCAAACCCACCAGCCACTCCTCAGAAGGCAGTCTGGGCAACCTACTTCTATAGTGATACTGCCTTGGAAACCTAAGGAAGGGTCACTAGGAGTCGGATCCTACTTGACAGCAGTGAGTTGGTTGGTTGGACAGAAGCATTGGTGGCTGCTGGACGCCATCAAGTTGATCCCTAGTCACGGTGACCCGTGAGACAGACTCGCACTATACCGTGTCCCCTCCCACACACAAAAAATGTGTTGGAGTGCTCACCCCTGCACCTATGGTTGTAATCCCATTGGGGAAAAGGGTCTTCTTTGTGATGTTAATGTTGCCATGTCAGCGTCTTAAATCTAATCACCTTGAAGGTATAAAAAGAGTAGATTGGGTTCAGAGAAGCAGAGATGGAAGGCAATGCATGCTATGCCACCAGAAGGTGGTTCCAAGGAACCAAGGAACAGACGTTGAAAAGACACAATGACCTTCCCTGGAGTAGACAGAGTGAAAGCCTTCCCATAGAGCTGCCACCCTGAATCCTGCCATCTAGGCTCCTAAACTGTGGGAGAACAATTTCTGTTTGTTAAGCCCGCCCTCGTGGTGTTTTAATTACAGCATCATGAGGGAACTGAGACGCTCCCCAAAGTTCACTTATTCTGATATAGCTGAAACTCTTCATAAACTGTCATACTCAAAGTGCTGCTGAAAATAAAATGGACCCAGATCATGAAAATGGAGCTTCAATGAAAATAATTGCTATTGCTAAGTAAAGATAAGGAGCTCTGGTAGCATAGTGCCTAAAGCACTTGACTGCTAACCAGAAAGCTGGCGGTTCAAACCCACCAGTCACTCCTCTGAAGGAAGGCAATCTACTTCCGTAGAGATACTGCCTCCGAAACCCAAGGAGGGGTCGCTATGAGTTGGGGTCGACTTGACGGCACATAACAACAACAAGATAAGAGAATAAAAATTTTTTTAAAGGGGGGAGGAGAAGGGAAGAAGAAAAAAGAGTGAAAAATAACAAAAAGCAACAAGCAAGAAAGAAAAAAATGGAGTAAATAATACAAAAGGAAAAACAAAAAAGAGGCAGATGAGTGGAAGCAAAGAAGCAGGCTCCAAAAAATACAAAGAAAAATATAATTAAAAAAATTTAAAAATAAAAATGCAGGGGGAGGGGGAAATGAAGTGGAGCAGGTGCCCCCAAAATGACTAAATAAATAAATAAATACAGACTGGGGTGGGGTGGGGTGCTGGGCTGGAGGGGATGGGAGATGCAATGCAACAGGTGCCCAAAGAATTGAAAAAAGAAAAAATATTTCTAAATAAAACCAAAAACGAGGGGGAGGGGAGATACAATGGAGTCGATTCCAAATAGTGACAAAAAGGAGGGACATTCTGAGGCCCAGGAGTGGGCACTGAGGCTGATTGGGCCCGGAGCAGAATTGACATCCGTCTTCACGGGGCAGGGAGGCCTGGCAGCCGTGGGGCTCCTGAGAGCCTCTAGCCTCCCAGCTCAGTCAGTCCCTCCGTCCAGAACCTTCCAGACGAGGTGGCGCCCAATGCGTCACTGATGCAGCCTTGTTATCTAGGAAAGGCTTTCAAACACTATTTATACCTCAGCACGTTGGTTTTTTTCCTTCCAAAGGAACAAAAGGCTCACTCCTACATGCTCCTCAAAGTGGCAGCCCTGAGCAGACAGAGGCAGGGCTGAGTCCCGTCTGAGGGAGTGAGCGCCCCCTAGAGGCCCTCCTCGTTCTGCAGAAGCTCTGCCAAAGCACAGCCCTGGGCGCCTAGGTCTTAGTCCCCTGAACTGTTGTTGTTGTTGTGTGCCTTTAAGTTGGTCCCAACTCATACCAACCCCTCCTTGGGTTTCTGAGATGGTATCACTACCGATTGCCCAACCTTCCTTCTGAGGAGTGGCTGGTGGGTTTGAACTGCCAGCCTTCTGGTTAGCAGTCAAGTGCGTTAGGCACTACCTGTCAGAGCTCCTTTCCGTGAAGAACCAATGTTGAAGGACAACTGCATACCCAGTGGGATTGTCGGTTGCAGCATTGTAGCAGCGTGCGCCATTAATAATCTTTCCCCAGGGTTAGGGTGGAGGGGTCACTTCCTTTGTGACCCCCTCCCTCCTTCCTTCCCTAAACTCCCTCTCACCCCCTCTCTCCCTCCCTCCCACTTTCCCCCTCTCTCACCCTCACTCTCCCTTTCTCTCCACCTCCCCCCTCTCTCCTTCTCCCTCTCTCTTCCCCTCCCCATCTATGCCTCCCCCCCACACACATGGTTTATTCCACCACGAGCAAATTCCCTTCGGCTCTTTCCTGACTCCAGTTCCCTAGAAGGGAACTGTTTTTTTTTTTTTTGCTTTCCATGTGTTTAATAAGTCCATTTTCGATTTTCCTAGGGTGGTAATGAACTCTTATTGGGTCTTCAAGCAGTATAGGACAGACTGAAAGTTCCCATTTATTGTTTTGTTTTTCCTGTTCTTTCCAATAACAAGCACTTAGGGAACTTGCTTCAGAAACGGCAATATGATATTTTCATTGTCCTCCCACTTGACGAGGTTAGAGTTGGAGCGTATGTGGAAGAAGTAATTTTCTCTGTTCTGTGTATGTATATATAATTATAGATATAGGTATAATTATATATAATATATGTAATTATATACAGTATCTATATAATATATAATTACATATATATATAATTTTTTAGGAAAAAAAAAACCAATCTGGTGAAAACTGCGTAACAGCCCTATAGTCTGTTTTAACTTTCTGAGTTTCTCTGAAAATGGAAAATACTAAGAGCATTACTCATGCATTTATTTTTAAAATGGAAGGGAAGAGAGAGGGGATGATTCAGCTCCAGAGACGAGCAAAGCAATACAGGGATGTTTCTCAGGCCAGGTCAGCTCTGGGAGAGGCCGGGGCCAGCCTGGAAGAGGAAGCCCACCTCCATACCTGGGCACGTGGGCACGCTGCATTAGGCGCTCACCCAGGCTGACTTAGGCCTCACCCCCTCCACCGCCACCCAGTCACTCTGCCCCATCCCTGACCCCTTCCCTCCACGGGGGCTCTTGGACCACGCCTTGCTGGGCCCTGACACAAGACTGAAAGCCCGGATCCTGTCCGAGTGCCGAGTGATTCCAGCCACTCGCTCCCCCGCGCCTAGGAAGGCCTCCGGAAGTGAGCGAGGCCAGACTTCCGGTAAAGACCACGCCCATCTTAGCGCGTTCCTCCCACAGCCTCTGGGTGAGGCGTCCGGTGACACCTCAGA
>NW_006922328.1:610992-614725 GCF_000298275.1 Orycteropus afer afer
AGGATTGCCCAACTTTCCTTCCGAGGAGTGGCTGGTGGGTTTGAACCGCCAGCTTTCTGGTTAGCAGTCAAGTGCCTTAGGCACTATGCTACCAGTTTGCTGTAGAGGAAGTAAAAATCAAAGTCATGATCTTTTGAGAAAGCACCAAGCACACTTTCTGTAAAGATAAGCTGGTTTCTCCTTAAAGCATATGGATGTGAAAGCTGGACAGTGAATAAGGAAGAGGAAGAAGAGTTGATTCTTTTAAGTTGTGTTGGTGAAGAATGCTGAAAGTACCATGGACTGCCAAAAGACCGAACAAATCTGTCCTGGAAGAAGTGCAGCTGGAATGCTCCTTGGAAGCGAGAATGGCCAGACTTCATTTCACCTACTTTGGTCATGTTGTCAGAAGGGACCATTCCCTGGAGAAAGATATCATGCTTGGTAAAGCAGAGGGTCAGTGAAAAAGGGGAAGGCCCTCAATGAGATGGACTGACGCAGTGACTGCAATGATGGGCTCAGGTATAGCAGGGATTGTGAGCCTGGTATGGGACCAGGCCGTGTTTCATTCCGTTATACGTGGGGTTACTATGAGTCAGAGCTGACTCAAGGGCCTAACAACAAAACCCAGGCTAACTAGGTTTGCTAAATCAACGATGATGAGTTGATCGCCCCAAAGACAAACACTGTTCTGGGGGGACTCGATAAAAGGCAGGAGTTTTAAAAGGCCATGTTTAGGGAACAAAGCAACAGATGCCATGAGGTGTCCCCATGTGTATCAGGGTGGAACTGTGCTCGGTAGGGTTTTCAGTGGCTGATATTTTGGATGGTTATCTCCAGACCTTTCTTCTGAGGCACCTCTGGGCACTGACATCACTAGGATTGGTGTCACCAAGAGTGGTGACTCATGGTGTCACTCCTCTGTTGGACCACCTCTGGTACCAGACTGTTACAGAATCCTTAGTAACATTTGTCATTAATTTTAATCATAGAATAATATGTGGTCAATATAGCTGTTAGTAATATTTCTTAGATTATATATGAATGCTAACAATAAGGGTGTTTTGTAAAATCTCTTCATTGCATTACAATATTATTAGCTACAACATCATTAGTAACTGACTGGAAGTCTTTTTGTATTTTTCTCCTTTTCCTTTAATGACTTTTCTTCAGTCTCAAAAAAGCTATTGATACGGGTTCACAAATACTAATTACCACATTGTAGTTAATATATCAGAAACTGTGACCAAATTAGCAACTCTAAAAACACCAGCAGCAAACTTCCGGTAAGATGGTGGGATAGGCAAGACAAGTTCCACAGACCCTTTTCAACAAAGAAAAGAGAAACCAATTGACAGAGTTACAGAAGATAATCCTGGAGCCCTGAGCCTTGAAAGGAAGTACACAGAAGTGGATTAGGCACCAACTAGTGGAAAAACCTGAATGAAAACAGTGAGTACAGAGACAGAGCTGTGGACTGTCAGCTACCCTGATGGGACCAACAGCCTGAATATTTCTAAATGGTATTGGGACTGGAGAGTTGACCTAAAGTTCAGCCCTGGTTGCAGGGATGACTGCTCTGCTGGCCTATGACTGAGAAGGGAAACAGCAAGGAGGGAGACACCCTGAGCTGTGGACTTTCGGCTGTCCTGAGGGCGAAGCCATTTTGATTGTTTACAGGCAGCAGCCATTTTCGATATTTAAACTGACCAAGGGTGCAGCCATTTTGAATGTTTACAAGTGGTGCCGTTTTGGATTTTAAAGTGACAGCATTCTCATTTGGATTCCTTGGCTCTCTTTGCCAAGGATGGCAGGGACATACGAGAGGGTGACAACAGGAAAGGAAACAGGTGGTGAGTGTATAAGTGCTGCCAACTAGCAAATAGTGGAGCACAGCACAGTACCCTGCTTACTTAGATAATATACAAACAAAACAAAAAAAATGAAAATCATGGGAAAGCTACTCCAACATACAATCACTAATTAAATATAAACATAAAAACATCACAATGCCTCAGAGACAACAGAGCATCACAGTTCACACAAAGAAGCAAGATAAGCCAGAGAAACAAGGGACCAGGACACACACCCAAAACATATCTCTGAGGAAAATGCAGCACTGGAACTTCCTGATCAGGAATTCAAAATAATTGTATTTAGGTACCTTCAATTAATTGAGAGACAGATCAAGGAAAAAACTGACAAAATTGAGGAAAACACAGAGAAAATCCTACAACAATTTCATAAGACAATATGAGAACAAAATAAATGAAAAATTAGAAATGATATAAAATCTACAGGCAGAAATCCAGAAGATTAATATTAAATTTTCAGAAATAGATAAGACATTGAATGGGCAAAGGAGTAGAATTGAATCAATGGAAGACAGAATTAGTGAGATTGAAGGCAAATGTCTCAATACTTCTTTGGAAAGGGATCAATAAGAAAAAAGATCAAAACAAATGAAGAAAGTGTAAGGTTCATGTGGGGTACCATCAAAAGGAATAACATGTGTAATTAGAGTTCTAGAACAGGAAGAGACAAATAAAACCACACAAAAAATTGTCCAAGATTTGTTGGAAGAGAGTTTTCCTGGTATGATGAAAGATGAGAATATATCCATTCAAGAAGTCCAATAAACCCCAAACAGGATAAACTCCAAAAGAAAATCATCAAGACATATCATCATCAAACTCACCAAAGACAAAGAATCCTGAAAGCAGCATGGGAAAAATGAAAAGTTACCTACAAGGAGCAACCAATAAGACTAAGCTCAGATTTCTTGGCAGAAACCATGCAGGTGAGAAGACTATGGGATGGTATATATAAAACCCTGAAAGAGAATTTTTCCAACCAAGAATTATATATCCAGCAAAATTGTCCATCAAATATGATGGTGAAATTAGGGCATTTGCAGGTAAGCAGAAGTTAAGGGAATTTGTTAAAACCAGACCAACCTTACAAGAGATGCCAATTCAGGGTCCTTCAGACAGAGAACCAACAACATCAAACAACAACTGACCATAAACACACATGATGATATAACCTAGAAACCAACCCAGCTATGGAAGTATCCAAAGTAAGTAAGCCTACAAAATTGTAAACAGGGAACCAGAGACATCAATTGGCAAATGAGGACAACTACAAACCAAAAAGAGGGAGAAAAGTGGGTAGTTATGGAACTTCTAAATGGTAGGGAAGTCAAGACAACTGGAAGATAGAATGGACTGTTCTAACCTTGGGAAGAAAACTATAAATCACAGGGTAACCTCAAATAAAAATTATAAACCTTCACATCAAAATTAAAAAGAAGACCATCACAAATATTTAGCAAATATTAAAAAAGTAGCAATGAGAGAAGCGGTAAGACAATTCATAAACAAAACGAGCTCAGCACAGAAAATTACATGGAACAAAGAAATCAACACCATGAAAAAGTACACAACAAAATGACAGCAACAAATTCATACTTGTTGATAATTACATATCTGACAAGGGACTTCTCTCTAAGATTTATAGAAAACTCCAACACCTCAACACCAAAAAGATTAACAATCCAATTTAAAAATGGGCAGAACACATGAATAGACACTTCACCAAAGAGGATATTCAGGTGGCCAGCTATACATGAAGAAATGCTCATGAGCAGTAGCTGTTGTTGTTGTAGTTGCTGTTATGTGCCATCGAGTTGGACCCAACTCAAAATGACCCCTCCTTGGGTTTCTGAGGTGGTATCACTATGGAAGTAGATTGC
>NW_006922328.1:617600-618746 GCF_000298275.1 Orycteropus afer afer
GATGGAAGATACCATGGCTTGGGTCAGGCGCACCTTAGTCCTCACAGTTTCTGAAAAGTGACCAGTGTGGATGCCAACAGAACACTGTCTGACACAGAGCTGGAGGATGAGCCCTTAGACTGGAGGCACTTGGAACACGTGTTGGCTGTAACATGGGACCCGAGCCGACCAATGATTATGAAGATGCTGTGTAGGACCAGGGGACATTCACCCTGTGGAGTCGTCATGAGTTGGATCCCACTAGATGGCAACTATCAACAGTGGCCCTAAGAGCGTGACCTTCCTCCTGCCCCGCTGTGTCTCCCGTACCAGCCTTTGAAGCTGGTGAGCCCACTGACTTGACTTCGTGGCAGCCGGGTCTCACTGCCTCACTTCCTGCCCCATGATGTGAACCATGATCTTTTGTGCCCATTGATGGCGCAGTGACAACCCCTGCCCTTCAGTGTGAATGCCACCCATCAGAGCCTCTGGCCATGAGCTAAGGACTCAGCCACCCTGCCATTAAAGGCTCCTGGCTTTATGACTCCCCTTTCCTCATTTTGGGAGCTCTCGTGGCATAGTGCCTAAGGCATTAGACTGCTAACCAGACGGCTGGCAGTTCACACCCATCAGCCACTCCTCGGAAGGAAGGAAGGTAGGGCAATCTACTTCCGTAGTGATACCGCCTCGGAAACCCAAGGAAGAGTCGCTATGAGTCAGGGCCGACTCCATGGTGGTGTTTTTTTTTTTTTCCTCAATTTTAGGGTGCTCTGGTGGCGTAATGTATAAGGCATTTGGTTCTAACCAGAAGGTCAGTGGTTCAAACCCACCAGCCATTCCATGGAAGCAAGATGGGGTGATCTACTTCTGTAGAAATTTACAGTCTTGGAAACCCCAGTGGGGGTTGCTATGAGTTGTAATCAATTTGATGGCAGTGAGTTTGCTTGTTTGTTTGTTGTTTGAGGTTTTCCAGTTTTATTGCATTAGCAATATTCTAGGATATTCCTGAACCAGCAAACAAGGGACTGATGATGTGACCAAGTGGCCAGCAATGGCCATGTGACATGCTGGGATCAGTGTGCCCCTCCTCCCAGAGTTAGTTTTCGGGGTTGGTATGCAGTCCTTTCATTCTCGCTCCTCATTAGAACATGTTCTCCTGTCTCTATT